>NW_004524920.1:1014878-1015682 GCF_000260255.1 Octodon degus
TATACTATATCTTTGACTTACAATTTATTTAAAAGACATTGTATGATATCTTCTCCTAGTATTAGAAACTTTAAAAAGTATATTTCCATTTTCTTAAAAACTTTAAAAAAACAGATGTTTGTACCTTTTTGTTTATTTATTATTTCTTGCCTATATCTTGTAATATGAGAAACTACTTTGGCAGCAACAATACACAATGTACTAACCACTGTTACTCTCCTAAAATCTTGTTTTGAGATTTTGTACCATTGTTTTTTGTTTTTTTTTCTTTAAAATAAAAAAAACTGATGTCAAAAAAAAAGTAAAAGAAGGTTGGGTATATAGCTTAATGTGAAGGCTCTGCATTCAATCCCTAGTTATAAACAAAACAAACTCTACACTGGAAAGAACACAGACAACAGAAACTCCCTGTGAGAATGACCATGTGTCAGGTTTAAAAGACTGCCTTCAAAGTAGCCACTTTAGAATTATATACTCAAATAACTAAAGGGAATATATTTTATTTTTTAAAAAGCTAAGAAGAAAGTATGATCAAATAAAAAAAATTCAACAAAACAGCATCATAAAATAGAGTGAATTGGAAATCTGGAGCTGAAAAGCACAACTGAAGGAATGAAACACTCACTGGAGGACCTTATCCATAGATTTGAACTGACAGACAAAAGACTTAGTAAATGCAAAGACAGAAATTATGTAACCCAAAGAACAGACAAATAGCTCAGCGGATTAAAGTTCCAGCAAGCAGGCGCAGGGTCGGAGCCCTGGGCCTGCAGTGCTGGTCCCGCCCCTGGGGCGCGCTGAGAC
>NW_004524920.1:1015887-1023531 GCF_000260255.1 Octodon degus
TCTGAGTTGCTATTATGTAAGACAAATAACAGGAGTACCAGGAGAGGAGAGAGAAATCATAGAGTTGTTCTAAGACATTGTGACTGTAAAATTCCCAAATGTATTAAAAATAATATACATATTTAGGAAGCCTAACGAACTCCAAATAGGACAAACACAAAAACACATCCTAGTGAAATGCTGCAAGTAAAAGAAAAGGAGAAAAACAGGAAAGCAGAAAGAGAAAATGCCTCATCTCCTAAAAGGGAGCACTAATAAGGCAAATAACTGACTTCCCAACAAGAACAATGGAGGCCACAAGGCAGTGGGGTAATCAAAGTGCAAAGAAATCATCAGTTAAGAATTGTGTGTCCTGTTATGCCTGAAATGTTTGATATTCAGACAGATAGTGAGGTTAAACTCACCTGCCTCTGTTATAGGGTAATAATATCATTAAGCTTCTCTTCTGAAGGGTTAACAACTTAAGTTTGCACACCAAAAATTAGAGAAAAAGAAGGGTTGCTAGGACAGCCAACATTTTGGCCCTAGCCTTTCAAGGTCAGTGAGGACTCAGGACATAGGAGAACCTGTACTGTAACATCCTGTAACTCAATGGTGTCCCAAGTTTACTGACCAAGGAGATTATGGGGCCACAGAGGAAAGTAACTGATGATGTAGAGTGTGCCTAAGGAGAGTCACTTGGAAAGAAAACATTCTCTCAGGCTTTCGCAGAGAGCAAATTGTTCAAGCAATGGCTGTGACTCATCCACGTGGCTGACACTGACAAAAGATCTACAAACTGTGGTACAGGGTTTCAGGGTAAATCCTGAGGGGATTTGACTGATTTTGGCAGATACAAAAGTTACATTTCTTGTTATATAGGTCTTGCTTTTTCCTGGTTTAACCATCTATCAGAAAAGTATAAAAATGAATTATAAAAAGTAAAGCCATATTAATATGCTGAGCTGTAAAAGGCTCAAGTCAACAAATTCTGACGTTGCCAGTCCTATGGACAACCCACCACTATTATGGACTGCTGGACTATATTGGATTATTTTACTGAATTCATGCACCTACAATATTTAAATGGCAATGGAATACCCATCTCTGACATAACAAAGCAAGGGGATACAAATGAAGGACCATTTTGTATCTGTATATACAAAATAGTTAGGATAGATATACAGCTTCTTTCTCTTAATTCAATGAGAAGAAAGATCTGTACAAATAGTGTTTGTGGGCAGGATATCATGTCTGCATCTTGTACTATGAATAACCACTAAGACAACAATACGCAATGTGTTAATTATTGAAACTGTCCTATTAATCGGTTTTGAAACTGTCTCATTGCTATTTGTTTCCCAATAAAATTAATAATAAAAAAAAGAATTGTATATTTTGGGCCAGCCAGATAGCTCAGTGGACTAAAGTGCCTGGTTAGGCAGAGCGCAGCAGCTGGGGTTCAATCCCCAGCATGAAGTGCAAGCCCCACCCCTGGGATTGAGGCTGGGCATGGTGGTGCATGCCTGTAATCCCAGTGTTTGGGAGGCTGAAAACAGGAGAATCACTATGAGTCTGATCTATGTAGTGAGGATATATGTATATATCCTGCAAAGCCATCTTTCAAAAATGAGGGCAACATAAGACTTTACAATGTAAACAAAACCCGAGAGATGTTGCTTCTGGGCCCAGCTTGCTTGAAATACAAAGGGAAATTCTGGCTGGAAGCAGATGACTCTGGGTTACAATTTGAATCTACTGGGGACAAAAAAGACCACTGCTGAAGGTAATTAGGAATTCTGAAAGACAGTAAAATGCAAATTTCTCAGTTTTCTTCTTAACTAATTTATATTCCTCAACTCTCTTCTTTCTTCTCAAATTTATAAACTTCTTTCTTCTCTAATTTATAAAATATATATTACCACTTTATATTATGTAGTAGTATAATACTGTCATAGATTATTGGATCTGTACAAATTATTGTTGAGCCTATATCGTAGGCTGGCTGTATATGCAAATATAATTATCAATAACAGCACAAAACAAGTACAAAACATCAAGGACAAAAAGCTGAATTGGGCAAAGGAAGATACTCCGGATAGTAAATAGAAATGAACCCTAATAGTTAAAGGGAGCAAAAATTAATAAGGCTATGATAAGAAAAGGTACTCTCCTTTTCCTTCCTTTTTTTTTTTTTTTTTTTTTTTTTGCAGAACCAGGGATTGAACTCAGGCCTTTGTGCTTGCCAGGGAAGTACTTATTCCACTGAGCCATCTCCCCAGCCCTCCTCACAACCCTTTAAAGTTGAAAATGCTTACTCTATTTCATGACTGATTCCAGAACCCTAAATAAATACCTGGTATGGTAGTGGTGCTGCAAATGCTCAAGCCCAGCCTGGGCAATTCAGTAATATAGTGAGAGGTACCCAGTCCAGTCTCAATCGCTGTGTCAGCCCGCCCCAGGAGTGGGGCTGGCATGGCACACTAGGGATCGAACCCCAGCTGTTATGCTCTACCTAAGCAGGAGCTTTAGTCTGATGAGCTGTCTGGTCAGCCCTGAGTTTGGAGTTTTGGAACCATTTTATTTCCTGTTTTCTTGTGTTTCATGTGTGTGTATGTGTTTAGGGTTGAGTATCACTTATAGTAGAAAGACTGTGTGTGTAGCATGGAGATGACTTCAATGTCTGCCTTCCAGTGATGTGATCTTGGCTTTGTTTGCTTCTTGGTTTTTGCCTCTTTGACTTACCCAGATCAGACCCCCCTCACTCTATGGTAAGAGAATTCCTACCAGGCATTATAATGTCCACAGAGCTCACCATACATCAGCCATGTACCTTAAAACTTGCTTTACCAATTTCACTCTTTTATCAATGCCCCTTACAGACTGCATTATCCTGCTGATAACAAGCTGGGATATGGAGGGAAATGGGGAAGGAAAAAGGAAGAGGCCAAGGAAAAGCACAAGTCAGTAGGGAGTCAGGGCAAGGAAAGAAATAGTGATAGGTTTCAATGAGACAGGAAATCAGAATCTCTTGAGATTATTATTTTTTTATTTTTATTTTTTGGCGGAACCAGGAATTGAACTCAGATCCTTGCATTTGCCAGTCAAGCACTTATCCTACTGAGCCATGTCCCCAGCCCCTTGAGATTATTATTGTTTGTTTGTTTGTTTCAATTTGTATTTGGTACGGGGTCTCACTACACAGCTCAGACTTGTAGTGATCTTCCTGTTTTCAGCCTCCCCAGTGTTGGGATTACAGGTGTGTGCCACCACACCTGGACTCATTCGTCAGCTCAGTGTGCTCCAGGGGCGGGGCTGGTGTGGCATGCAGGACCGGGGATCGAACCAGGGTCCCTGTGCTTGCCAAATCAGGCACTTAGTTTGCTGAGCTATCTTGATGGCCCTGAGATTATTTTTATAGTTGGAGGAAAGGACTAGTGCTGAGTGATTGAGGGAGTATTTGTGGGAGCAGAAGGAGGGATGCAGAGGGAGGGAAACATAATTAGAGATTGAGGAAAGTTACGAGATTTCAAATGTGTGTGTAGCTTGTGTTTGGCTCCTCTGGCACAGTTTTGGTAAGAGTTACTCTGGCACACTCACAAAAGGTACTATTCAGGTGAAAGTACTAGTTAACTTCTTATTTTCTTTTGCACATCCACAGGCATCTCTTCTATGTATGCCAGGTGAAATGAGGTAAGATGAGGGGGCAATAAAGAGAGGAAGAGGGAAGAACACAGTGGGAGGAGAAAAAGTAAGAAAGATGACCCAAAACAGGATGAAAAGAGTAGGAAAAAAAAAGCACAAGATCCAAGTGTCCTCACAGTTGCATTTCTATATTGCGGCTGAGTTCCACTAAAGGTCTCTGAGCTGCATCTCCACTCCATTATTGGCTTCGTTGCCTGCCTGTGAGCAAGGAAGCAGTGGGACTGGGTGGCGCTCTGGGCCTGCCTTGCAGCTGCAAGCAAAGCCTTGGGTGTGGCCAACTAGGCCTCTGTCTCTGCCCCTGCATGCAGCTATCTCAGGTAATGTGGAGAGGGCAGAGTGCAGTCCAAGTGGCCCCACACCTGGTTCTTTGTCACCTTCTTCCAGGGCCCTGTTAATTTCCACTCCTTTCTCTGTAGGACAAATCTTCAGTTGGCTTTTCTTCTTTCACTAGACCTGCACTTAGTGTGTCTTCAGGTACTTTCTGACCTGGGTGTCAGGCTCTGTCTCCCCACCCACAATCTTTTCACACTCGTCATCCTCACAGTGTCATTCTCTAACTTGTAAGCTTAGTGAAGCTCCAAGACTTTCTGCTGTCAGCGGTCCTTGGAAGAGGATACTGGGAGCTCCTCTCTGGGTAGCTGGTGGCAGACATAGACAGCAAAAGGAGGCCTTATAAGCCAAGCACTCCTAGACTGTGGAGAAGGAATGGGTGTGGGATGAATTCCTGGTGTGTCTAGCCTGTTCTTTGCTCAGGATCTGGCTGCTCCCAGGCCCTGCTCACCCATGTAGCCCCTGGCTGCAGTCTCTCAGCTCTCACACCAGCCTCCAAATCAGCCCTGCCTGTCACACATGCTGCTCAGGGGTGAAGCTCCCAGCCGAAGTCTCTCAGCACTCAGATTTCCATCCCTGATCTGAGCAGGGCACTGGTTTTCCAATTCCCAAGTAGCTGTCAGCACCCTCCACACACTGCTCCCCTGCGTTCAGTTTCTCTGAAGCCCTGGGCTGTGAATATTCATGTGCTGTGCTCCTCTTGCTGGGGAGAGGCAACAGTGACCGGGGGGCCTCATCTGTCACCCAGACCACAGCTGAAATGCCAGCTTCCTCCCTCAAGGAACCCCACCTACTCCCCAGGTGGCATTTATGCAGGACCTGGGGTGTAAGTGGTGCCCAGATGAAGAACTGGTGCAATTTCCCTTTCTGACCGCTCATACAGGATGTTGGTCCAGTGAGTCTCTGCTTCTGTTCCCATACTGGACTTTCTCTACAGCCCCTTCCTAGTGTACCTGCTTTGCTCTGCTGCAAGATTCAAAGTCTGCCTTCTCTGCTACCTCTACATAGCCAGTTATTCCCCCTGCTTATTTTCTTATTTATTTACTTATTCATTTAGTAATAAGGTTTCACTGAGTTGCCCAGTCTGGCTTGAACTTTGGATTCTCCTGCATCAGCCTCCCAGAATGCTGGGATTTTACGCATCCATCAATACACCCAGTGCCGCCATATCTTAGTCACATCCTCCTCATTGAGACACCATATCTGACCCTCAAAAGTGCGAAAGAAGATGTTCACTATGGCTCTGTTTCAGAGATCTCAGTCACGCACGGTGGGCAGGTTCTCAGGGGAATCTGCATGCTTGAAGAACGTGGTGGAGGAGGTCTGTCCACATCATGGGGCTCAGGAAGCAGGGAGTGAAGGGAGGAGTGAGAAGGGAGATGCACCCTGCCAGGTGGTGCCTCAGGGACCCACCTCTCACATGGCCCCAGTTCCCAGTTACAAGCAAGCTGTGAACTGCTTGGTGGGTGAGAAGTCCAGTGATTCTCTGATCCAATCCTCTTCTAGAGGCATGGGGCTCTGGAGGGAGGTGGTGGACCTAAACCGTAACACCACGTGTTCAGTAAGTGCAAGTGGCCTAGCACAAAAACGCCTTTCAGATTGGATCAATAACTAAATAAGCCCAACTATGTGCTATTGAATATATCAGGAGACACCACATATTCTCATCAGTTGAAATGATTTTTGCAAAATATTGAAAGTGATATACAGGCAAAGGAAAATACAAAGAAAGGATGATCATAGGCCTGCGGGGCCACTCAGAGGTAGGGCAGAAGACTAAGAATTACTTGCCCTAGTTCTTTCTTTTTTATATAAATTTTATTGAGAAATAAATAGCAATGAGACAGTTTCAAAACAGTTAGTAGGACCATTTCAGTAATTAATACATTGCATATTGTTGTTTTCATAGTGGTTATTCACAGTTCAAGATGCAGACATGATATCCTGTTCAAACACTATTAGTGCAAATCTTTCTTCTCATTGAATTAAGAGAAAGTAGTTGTATATCTATCTTAACTATTTTGTATATACAGATACAAAATGGTCCTTCATTTATATCCCCTTTTTTGTTTAGTTTTGTCAGAGATGGGTATTCAATTGCCATTTAAATATTGTAGGTGCATGAATTCAGCAAAATAATACAATATAGTCCAGTAGTCTATAATAGTAGTGGGTTATCTATAGGACTGTACTTGCCCTTTCTCAAAAATACCTCTAGGAATCCTTCAGGTTTCCTTATAACAGGCAGTGCTGGGATTAGCCTTGGTCAGGTACATCTGCAGCTGGAATGGAGCATCCTTGGAATTCCTGGGTTTCCTCTAGCCTTAAAAAGGTCCAGAGAAAATGCTATTAGCAACCTAGGAGATGAATTCTGGAGGGTTCTGGGCTCACTGTCATTCACTAGAATGTGCAGGCCCCAGAAACAGGGCTCAGAATGAATGCAGGGCCAGGATGGGCAGGCCAGAGGGGTGTAAAGATGACTGAGAGCATTAATTGGGCTGTGCTCCATGGGTGAATCAGGAGTCAACGAAATTGGCATTCTTGAGGCTTCCCCCAGGCATTTCTAGTCTATGCTGGGCCAAGCACCAAAGCCAAGCAAGTCACAAGAAGGGAGGGCAAGTCTGCGGAGTGCTGAGATGCCCCTGGTTTACAGGTAAAGAAGCCACATCCCACCAGCCCCCAGTCCCAAAAGGTCTCATTTTGACCTGGCAGTGTGGGCTATGCTGATGAGACCAAGTGGACCAATGGGGGTTGGCCAAGGCCAGCAGGTGGCACTAGTGACTTGGTTTCTTGTGGATGGTTAGGGTTCCTTGAAGGTGCTGGGAGTAAGGCTCTCTGTATTCCCTCATGTTAGCCTCTCTCTCTTGGCGTGAGAAATAGTGAGGAAGAGCAGTTGCACTGGCCAGCTGGGAGGGAGGGAATGGTTTCCCCATGGCACAAACAGGCCCATTCTTGCTTGAAAGAAACTCCTGTGGTGTCAGGACTGGACTGCACAGCTTCTCCTAGACCTTCTAGTACTGGGATTCAGGGATGCTACACTGTGGAAGCGCTCAGAAACAGTGATGGGTGGTAAGAAGAAGGCACATAGGCAGGGTTCTTGAAGTCCCCACAGAATCCTTGAGGGTCCCAAATAACCAATAACCTTTGGTGGGGCCTTCTGCAGGTTCCCATCAATTACCTGGGTCCATGGACTCTCCAGGCCCAGGAAACAGGATAAGTAGGGCAGACAAGTCTAGGTCATCAATGTTCCTAAAACCTTTTATTTCCTAGCTGCCCTTTGTCACCTCCCAGTGGCTTGTTTGGTACACTGCAATATGTATTTATTTATTTATTTATTTACTTACTTACTTATTTAAACCAGTGTGGGCTCAAACTTGCAATCCTGTTGTCTCTGAGTCCCCCTCCCCTTTTGGGAGCTGGGGATCAAATCACAACATTGTGCTTTTGGGCCAGTGGTTATCAATTTCCAAAGCGGGCCAGGAGGAGGTAGTTAAGAATTTAGGTCACCCCTGTCCCTAAAGAACCAGAGACTGCAGCCAGCTGTAGTGTCACCCTGCTTTGCAGATCAGGTCTCCCCTTTCATCAGGCCACTGCATGTTCAGGACCAGACCCTTGCTCAAAGATGACACC
>NW_004524920.1:1024216-1025301 GCF_000260255.1 Octodon degus
GTGCTCTCTGTGAAAGCCTGAGAGAATGTTTTCTCTCCATGTGACTCTCCTTAGGCACCCTCTACATCATCGATCAGTTCCCTCTTTGACCCCATAATCTCCCTGATCAGAAAATTTGGGACACTACTGAGTTACATGACGTAACAGTACAAGTTCTCATATGTCCTGAGTCTTAAGTGACCTTGGAAGTCTAGGGCCAAAATGTTGTCTTTCCTTGCAGCCCTCCTTTTTCTCTAAATTTGGTCTGCAAACTTAGGTTGTTAACCATCCAGAAGACAAGCTTATTGTTATTACCATACAACCTACTGCCTGTTTTTCTCAACACAGCTTCCTGATCTGAGGGCAGCACTTCTGAATGAGAAATCATGTGACTCCTGGGAATGTGTCCCCTCCTCTCACACTGTCTGTTTAATGGTGATGCCTCATGCAGAGTGCGGGGTCAACTGTGCACCTGTGTGAATGTATGGGAATTAGGGGGATCCTTGTCTCTGTGCAATGTCATGGTGACAGCCATGGTCCCTCTCTGTGTGCCTCCACTTTTGTTCATCTCTTTCAAAAGCTCGCTGTGGGGGCCAATATGGCTTTACCAAGCAGCATGTCACATGGGAGGCAGTTTCCCCATCTTGTTCTTAGGAATGACCCATCCTTGACCTGTTGCCTCTGAAATAAATTATAGTAATAATTTAAGCTCCATGAAAACTTCAGTGTACACGTCATTAAAATGTACTAGAAATGTTACATGAATTGGAGATGACTAGTGTCCTTATGATTTTTTGGTTTTTAAAATATGTATTTTTTTCTCATTAAACCGTGTTTTAATGGGTCTCAAATTTTTTTTCTCCCCCCTTTGGCCACAGGAGAGTTAATTAATTAATTAATTAATTTACTTTTATTTTTGGTTTCTTGTTCATTTTACTCGCTCATGTTTCACTGAATTTTTTTTGTTTTTATTTTTTTTTTATTTTTCAACAAATAATACACTGCATATATTCATCTTAGTGGTTAATTGCTGTACAAGATGCGGACTTGAGATCCTATTTACAAACACCATTAGAACAAATCATTCTATTCATTAACAGAATGTA
>NW_004524920.1:1032929-1051868 GCF_000260255.1 Octodon degus
ATCCTACCAGAATTTTTTTAAAAAATAATTTTATTGAGAAACATAGCAATGAGACAGTTTCAAAACTGCTTACTAGCAGTTTCAATAATTAATACTTTGCCTATTGTTCTCTTAGTGGTTGTTCATTGTACAAGATGCAGACATGATATCCTGTCCACAAACACTGTTAGAACAAATCTCTCTATTCACCGAATTAAGAGAATGTAGCTGTATATCTGTCCTAACTATTTTGAATATACAGATACAAAATGGTCATTTATTTGTATCCCCCTTTTTGTTTAGTTTTGTCATAGAAGGGTATTCCATTGTCATTTAAATCTTGTAAGTGCGTGAATTCAGCAAAATATTCCAATGTAGTCTAGTTTAGTCCATAATAGTAGTGGGTTTTCCATAAGACTGGCAATGTCATAAGTTGCTGATTTGAACCTTTTATAGCTCAGCATATTAATATGTGCCTAAGGAGAGTCACATGGAGAGAAAACATTCTCTCAGGCTTTCACAGAGAGCAAATTGGTCAAGCAATGGGTGTGACCCATCCACATGGCTGACACTGACAAAGGATCTGCAAACTGCGGTACAGGGTTTCAGGATAAGTCCTGAGGGGATTTGACTGACCTTATCAGGTACAAAAGTTATGTTTCTTGTTATATAGGTCTTGCTTTATTTTGGTCTTAACCATCCAGCTCAAAAGTATAAAAACGAAGTATAAAAAGTCGGCCCTATTTTCTAAGGAAGCTGCTGCTGAAAGTTATTAGAACTGCTTCCACATATAAAAATGATGAAGACAAAGCACTAGTGCACCCCTGCAGGGTCTCCTGAGAAAATAACCTTCATTTCCCAGGGAGAGGGGAAAGTGTGATTTTTTGCTATTAAGCATTAGTTTGAGCTGCCTATGTTGGTAGCTAATTCCTGAAATGGAGCAGA
Source organism: Octodon degus (assembly GCF_000260255.1). Classification (NCBI taxonomy): domain Eukaryota; kingdom Metazoa; phylum Chordata; class Mammalia; order Rodentia; family Octodontidae; genus Octodon; species Octodon degus. The sequence continues at coordinate 1,033,854 of NW_004524920.1, forward strand.
ACCTCTATTTTGTTGTATTTACGCCTTGGTTGTGGAGCCACAAGTAAAGTTTGAAGAAAGTACAAGTCAGGGTGCTTTGGAGTTCCTAGTTCATGCTGGTATCTGAGAATATTTCAGATAGAAGGATTCAAGAAAAACATTGTTTACTCAAATAGGACTGAGTCAATCTTTGCAAATAAGATAATCATTTACCTGCCTTTGTGAATTGGCAGGGCCTGAGCCAAATTTCAGAAGGACTTTCTAATGAAAAAGCATTGTTTAAGTTAACAAAGCAGGGCCATGGTTAGATAAGAGGTTCCAAATTAGACAGAGGGAAAAGTGTAGGTGGCCACAGCAGACTGGGATGATTACAGTTCACGAGGACCTATGGCGTGATTTATGAACAACTAGAACAGAGAAGCTCAAAGGGTGCAGACATAAAGAAAGCAGGAGATGGGGGTGCTGATCACCTCTACTTTAGCAGAGCATGCTATGCGCATGCACTCAAACCCCACGCTGCACTCCACTAATGTGCACAATTGGCACAATGCGACCAAAGTGATGGATGAAATGCAAATCCCTTGATCCAAACACATATTGTCGTTTTTCACTCATGACATCCCTGTTGTCATTGTGCCATCACTGTTTCTAATCCAAGACCAGGGGCCTGGATCTTGAAATCAGAAGATCCTCTCTGACTCCCAACCTCACACTGCAGTGCTCCCTTGAGGGAACTTCAAGACAGCTGCATTCATCAGAGATGCTCTAAAGACTTTAGTCTTCTCAAGGGCTGGGGATATAGCTCAGTGGCAAAACAGTTGCCTAGCAAGCACAAGGCCCAGAGTTCAACTCCCAGTACTAAAAAAAGAAAATAGTAAACAAAAAAAAATGCAGTCTTCCTAGGTTCCTTTTCTGCCCAAGTCAGAAAATCTCTTCAGCTATTGTGCACTCTCATTCCTAGGTACCAGGCAAAAAGGTAGAGCTTTGCTTCACATTTTAATCATTCTGTGGTCTTTCTGCTAATTTTTCCTGAAAAATATTTATCACAAAGACCTCAACAACTTTGTTCAGGAAATAGTCAGCTCAGAAAGCATGCAGATAAAAATGACAGGAGGTTCCTTAGTAATGGAATAGGAGCTGGGCATAGTTTGCCCAAACCTATTATATGGCACTCTGGAAATTCTGATATTCTGTAATTCTGGTGGAGGGAACAGCCTCACATTTTTTTAGCATGACTGGAAATATGGAGATTGTCCTTGTACAAAAGAAAATAACAAAAAGTACTCTTTGTGTAGCTTAATGTGAAGTCCTTGGGTTCAATACCCAGTACCATCAAAAAGACAGTAAAATCTGCATGTACCTATTGGTATATTTATAAAATTCAATAGTATGGAGTACAGAACATGGTGGAAGTACTATTGTACAAGACACTATGGATGAATCATAAGTTTAGAAATGTGAATACAGCCAGTGTACAAAAATAGATCTCCATTATGAGGCTTTCAAAACAAAGGTCAACATAGGGTAAAAATCTAAGGAAGCAAAGAAGAGACACAGGCAACTGGTAAATAGTCATGGAAAAAAGTTGAGTGGTGGTGAATGAACCTGTAAGGGTTCAGGGGTGTTAGCAGAGGTACTCCTTGACTTTGGTGCTGAATTGGTGAGATCTCCTTTAATAATTAGTCATCAGAGTCTACCTTTGCTGAATGACCTCAGCCAATTTATCTACAAAAGTGCTTTTCAATTTACAGTTAAACGTAATATAAAAGGAGCAAGGAAGGGAGGGCTTTGTATTGCTTTGTTATCTTTATATTAGAAACAAAACTTTCAGAAAAATGAGATTGATTCATAAAAAAGAAAACAAACTTCAGGACTATAAAAAAGAAAATATTTGGATCAACTCTTATGTTCTTTTCCACAATCATAGGCTTTATTTATTTTTTTAATTTTAAGGAGCAAAAACAAAAACAAATATGAGAATAAATAATAACAACAATAGGAACAAAGCAATATAACACAGTACAGGGGTCTGCCCCTTAGCTCAGTTGTTTAAGTGGCTGCTTCAACAAAGCAGTCAGCCTCAGGTTGCTGTGGTTCGATCCCCACAACTCCAGCAAGCCAAACATGCCCTGAAGGCATTCTGAGTCAGCCCAAAAAAATATAACACAGTGCAGATGGTACAGAATTTCAGAACAAGACTGGAATATTAACAATGTTTGTTATGTTATGTATTGTTATGACCAAATTTGTTGCTCAGGCAATCAGATATAGCTATACAATATTGATAAAACAATTAAACATTCACTCTTTCAATAAACCTTAGTTCTTTTTTTTCATTCTTTTTTAAAAAATGTATTTAGTACAGGGCTCAAAGGGCCTCACTATACAGGTCAGACTCATAGTGATCCTCCTGTTTTCAGCCTTCTAAGTGCTGGGATTACAGGTGTGTGCCACCATGGCCAGTCTTAATCACTGTTTTAGCATGCCACTGGGGAGGTGCTGGCACAGGCATGCTGGGATTGAATCCTAGTCCTGTGCCTGCCTAAGCAGGCACTTTAGTTTGTTGAGCTGTCTGGCTGGCTCTTAGTTATTTTCCCTTGTTATTTTTATTTTTTAATTTATTTAAAAGAGAGTATAATAATAGATGAGACATTAAAGACACTACATAGGGGGGCCGGGGAGATAGCTCAGTGGAATAAGCACTTCCCTGGCAAGCACAAGGGTCTGAGTTCAATCCCCAGTTCCGCCAAAAACAAAACAAAACAACCAAAAAAAAAAAAAACCCAAATAACCAAAAATAAAAAGCACACTGTTAGGGGCTGGAGAGATGGCTTAGTGGAATAAGCACTTCCCTGGCAAGCTCAAGGGCCTGAATTCGATCCCCAGTTCCGCAAAAAACAAACAAACAAACAAACAAACAAACAAACAAAAAACCCCAAAAACCAAAACAAAATAAAAAACCCCACCACTATATATTTAAAAGAACAAGATGAAGGGCCAGCCAAATAACTCTCAGTGGATTAAAGCACCTGCAAGCAGGTGCAGGGACAAGGGATTCAATCCCCGAGCCTGCCATGCCGGTTCTGCCCCCAGGGTGCACTGAGATGGCAGTTGAGACTGGGCGAGGTAGCAGTGCATAACTGTAATCCCAGCTCTTGGGAGACTGTAAACAGGAGAATCACTGAGAGTCCGATCTAGCAGTGAGACCCTGAACACTCCGTAGGCCCTTCCCTAAAATACAGAAAAAAGGTATTCAAGAGCAGTTGTTATACTGTGCATTGTTGTTCTCAATGTAGTTGCTCTGATTACAGATTTTAGCATATAGAGTTCATCAGTGTAAAAATTTTAAATGTTAACTGCTACTTTCAAAAAACTGATAGAAATTGGTAACACAATCTTCTCAGCTACCCTGTATAAATACTTACATGATAGTTCCCCTTTCCTTCTTTTCCTACCTTTTCTCCTCTCCCTCATCTCCGTGGTTTATTCATTGCGTTGTTTCTTTCTGTTTTACTATATCTAATGCATCTTTCAGATTTTATTTATTTTTCCATATTCTTACACTACAGAGACAATTCAAAGGTTACACATGTGGGTCTGATTTATTTCACTTATGAGATAGCCTCTAGTTTCATAATTTACCTATACAGATCTCAAGTTTATCTTTCTTTACAGCCAAGTAATACTCCATTGTATAAATATACCACATCTTTTATCCATTCCCCAGGTGATAGGCATTTGTGTTATTTCCAAGACTTAGATATGAGAAACTGTGCTACCATAAACCTGAGTGCACATAGATCACTGTGGTATGATACTTTCAGTTCTTTTGTAAAGATAGCCAGAAGGGGAACTATCTGGGTTGAATGGAACCTCCAATCCTAGCTTTTTGAGGAATCACTACTTTCCATAGTGGTTGTACAAATATACACTACCACTAACAGTGGAGAAGCGTTCTTTTTTCCCCTACAGCCCCTACGGTATTTGCTATTAGTTGATTTCCTAATCATAGCCATTCTTTATGAAATGAGAGGGCATCCCAGTATTGTTTTAAATCACATTTCTCAAATGACCAGCATACAGAACATTTTAAAATGTATTTATTCCTCTAAGAAGTGTGTATTCCTCTCAGATGCCCATTTTGGAATAATATCTTTGAATTTTGGGCACCTGATTTTTGGAATTCTTTGTATATTTGTGATAGAGGTCCTTTGTGTGAATGACTGTTGATTAAGAATTTTTCCCCAAATCATGGATTGACTTTTCACTGTGTTAGTGATTTCTTTGGATGTGCAGATACTTCTCAATAAGATGAGATCCCAATTGTTGATTCTTTGAATTATTTCCCAAGCAGTCTGGGAAATAAACTCTTTGCCTATACCTATGTTTTCAAGATTTCTACCTTTGTTCTCTTCCAGCATATTTAGTGTTTCTGTTTTAATGTTTAGATCTTTAATTCATTTTGACTTTAGTTTAGCCCATGGTGGTAGAACTCAGCCTAGTTTTAGTTTTGGCATGTGAAGAGCCAGGTTTTCCATCACCATTTGTTAAACAGGCTATTTTTCTTCCAGTGAACATGTTTGGCCCCTTTGTCAAAGAAAAGGTAGCTTAGGGCTTTTGTGGCTGTGTCTGCATCTTCTAATCTCTTCCATTGATCCCCAGGTCTGTTTTGTTGCCAATACCCATGCTGATTTTATCGCAGTAGCTTTGTAGTACAGTTTCAAGTCAGTGATTGTAATTCCTCCTGCCTTGACCTTGTGGGCCAGGATTGCCTTTGCTATTCTACATCTTTTCTGGTTCCAAATGAATTTTAGGAATGTTTTCTCTAGGTCTGTGAGGTATGTTGATGGTATTTTGATAGGGATTGCACTGAGTCTACATAACAATTTTGGGAGTATGGCCATTTTCTCAATTTTGATTCTTCCTATCCAGGAACAAGGAATATCTTTCCATTTTCTGAAATCCTCTTTGATCTGATATTTTTGAGTTTTTAATTTTCATTATATAGATCTTCTATTTCCTTTGTTAGATTGATTCCTAATTATTTCACTTTCTTAAATGCTATTTTGAAGGGTATTGCTTCTGTAATTTGTCTGTCAGTGAGTTTGCTGTCTGTGTAGAGGAATGGTATTGACTTTTGGGTTTTGACTTTGTATCCTGCTATGCTACTCAATTTGTTCATTAATTCTAGGAGCCTCTTGGTGGAGTGTTTTGGTTCTTCCACATAGGGTATAATCTTATCAGAGAATAATGATATTTTAACTTCTTCCTTACCATTTTTTATTCCTTTTATTTATTGGCTCTAGCTAATATTTCCAGAAGTTTATTGAATAGGAGTGGTGAAAATGGACATCCTGCTTTTGTACCTGATTTTAGAGAAAAAGCTTTCAGTTTTACTCCATTTAGATTATAAGGCTTGGGGGATAGCTCAGAAGGATAAGCACCTGCCTGCCAAGTGCAAGGCTCTGAGTTTCATCCTGGGCCCCACATGTGGTGCCTGCCCAGGAACCTCAAGCATGACTTGCCGGACCTGAAATTGGGTGTGGTGCTACATGCCCGCAATCCCTGCACTTGGGATGTTGAGGCAAGAGGATTTCAAGTTCAAGACTACCCTGGGATGTGCAAAGGTGAGTACAAGGCCAGCCCTAACTGCATAGTGAGGCTCTGTCTCAAAAAAAAAAAGAAAAGCATATTATTGTCTTTTGGTTTGTCATAGATGACTTTTATGAGACTGAGATACAGGCCATTTATTCTGATATTCTGTATGGTTTCTATCATGAATAAGTGCTGGCCTTTGTCAAAATATTTTTTTATATCTGTTGACATGGTCATGTGGTTTTGGTTTTTGGCTCTGTTGATGTGTGCATTTATTGATTTACATATGTTGAAACATCCTTGCATCCCTGGCATGAATATTACTTGTGTATAATCTTCCTGATAATATCCTGCATTTTATTTGTTAGTAGTTCATTGAGCAGTTTTGCTTCTATGTTCATGAGGGAGACTGGCCTGTATTTTTCTTTTTTCATTCAATTATTCTCTGGTTTTGTTTTTTTCTTTTTTTTTCATTTTTTTCCATTTTGAGAAACAAATATGAATGAGACAATTTCAAAGCTGATTAGTAGGACAGTTTCGATAATCAATACATTGTACATTGTTATCTTCTTAGTGGTTATCCATAGTACAAGAAGCAGACAGGATATCCCATCCAAACACTATTAGTACATATCTTTCTTTTCATTGAATTAAGCAAAAGTAGCTGTATATCTATCCTAACAATTTTGTATCTATAAATACTAAATGATCGTTCCTCTGTATCCCCCTTTTTTTTGTTTAGTTCTGTCAGAGGTGGGCATCTAAATGCTACAGGTGCTTGAATTCAGTAAAACAATCCAACACTGTCTAGCAATCTATAATATTAGAGGGTTATCCTCAGAAGTTATTGACTTGAGCCTTTTACAGCTTATCGTATTAATATGGCTTTACTTTATATACCTCGCTTTTATACTTTTCTGCTGGATGGTTAAGACCAAGACAAAACAAGACCTATATAAAAAGAAATGTAACTTTTGTATCTGATAAAGTCAGTCAAGTACCCTAAGGTTTTATCCTGTAACCCTGTACTGCATTTTGTAAATCCTTTGTCAGTGTTGGCCATGAGACTGAGTCATGGCCATTGCTTGACCAATTTGCTCTCTGTGAAAGCCTGAGAAAATGTTTTCTCTCCATGAGACTCTCCCCAGGCACACTATACATCATCAATCACATTCCTCTGTGGCTCCATAATCTCCTTGATCAGAAAATTTGGAGCACAACTGAGTTACATGATGTTACAGTACAGGTTCTCCTATGTCCTGAGTCTTCACTGACATTGAAAGGATAGGCCCAAAATGTTGGCTGACCTTGCATCCCTTCCTTTTCTCCAATTTTGATCTGCTAACTTAGGTTGTTAACCCTCCAGAAGAGAAGCTAATTAATAAACTGCAATATATGCAGTTTGGTTTACCCTTTCTGTCTAAATATCAAACATCTTTGGCGTATCATGGAACAGGTATTTTCCATCAAATATTGATATGTTGAACTTTCAGTCCTTACAGAATATGAAGGAAAATAATTAAAAAACTAGAAATAAGCATTTAAATATTTTTACAAAGAAATTTAGAAATCTAACCATATACAAAATTGTAACAGGACAGACCTGTGACTTTTTAATCTTACTCTTGTGTCTTTTTTAAAAATGTATTACCCTTTTTTAAAGAAAAAAATAAAAATAAACAACACCCTTTACTTGAGAGATAGTATGGCAATAATTGGTATGTCATGACAAGAAGTACATATTTAGAAGACCAGGATGACAAGCACTCCAAGCGTGACCCCTCTATTACACATCGTCATCCTTAGTGCGGCCACCTGGCTCACAGGCACCAGAATATACAGTTAGTCAGGGTGAGAATTCCACCAGCCAACCACTAGTCTCAAAAAACCTGCTGATGTACCCCAGGATCACAGCCCCACCCACCTTGTGCATACAAATGCACGGCTTTGCCCCTGTCATGTTCCCAACTTTTCTCCTTGTCCATCCTCATTGTCTAATCCTCAAGTTCTCACTTTCCTTTTATTTGTGTTATACCTTTCTATATGTAATTCCTCCTTTGAGTTCTTATACTAGGGAGACAATACGATGTTTACGCATGTGGGTCTGGTTTATTTCACTTATAAGTATATCTTCAAGTGGCATCCACTTAAATATGAAGGCTTTGAGTTTATCATTCTTTATAGCTGAGTAATACTCCACTGTATAAAAATACCACATCTTTTTCAACTATTCCACATGTGATGGGCATCTTTGTTGTTTCCAAAATCTGGCTATCACAAATTGTGCTGCTATAAACAAAGGTACACACATATCACTATGATATGACGCTTTCAGTTCCTCCAGGAAAATTTCCAGTAGAAGGATAGCAGGCTTGAATGGGATTTCCAGTCCTAGTTTTTCAAGGAGTCTCCACACTGATTTCCATAATGGTTGCACCAGTCTGCATTCCCACCAACAGTGGAGAAGGGTTTTTTTTTCCCCCATAGCCTGTCCAACATTTGTTGTTGGTTGATTTCTTTATGATAACCATTCTTTCTGCGGTGAGATGGTATCTCAGTGTTGTTTTAATTTGCATTTCATGGATGGCTAGTGATGAGGAGCATTTTTTCATATATTTATTCACTTCTTTAATTTCATCCTCTGAGAAGTGTGTGTTCATCTCAGATGCCCATTTCTGGATTGGGTCTTTAAATTTAGGGACCCTAATGTTCTTTAGTTCTTTATAAATTCTAGAGAGCAGACATTTGTCTGAGTGCTTATTAGTTAAGATTTTTTCCAAATTTGTGGGTTGTCTTTTCACTTTGTTGGTAATTTCTTTTGACGTGCAAAAACTTCTCAATAAAACGTGGTCCCAGTTGTTAATTCTTTCAAGTATTGCCTGTGCGATTTGATTTTTTTTTTCATGACTCTTTGCCTATCCCTATGTCTTCAAGAGTTTCTCCTATTTTCCCTTCCAGGAGATTTAGTGTTTCTGCTTTAATGTTCAGTTCTTTAATCCATTTTGACTTTTGTTTAGTGCATGGTGATAGATCTGGGTCCAGTTTTAGTTTTTGGCATGTAGAGAGCCAATTTTTCCATCATCATTTGTTCAAGAGGCTACCTTTCTTCCAGCAAGTGTTTTTGTCCCCTTTGTTGCAGATCAGGTGGCTGAGTGTGTTTATGGAGGTTTCTGCATCTTCTAATCTATTCCATTAATTCTCAGATCTATTTTTTTTGCCAATACCATGCTGATTTTATCATAGTAGCTTTGTGATATAGTTTCAGATCAGGAATTGTAATGCCTCCTGTTTTGTATTTGTTGGCCAGTATTGTCTTTGCTATTCTAGGTTTTTTTGGTTCCAAATAAATTTTAGGAACAATTTCTCTAGTTCTGGGAGGTATGTTGGTGGTAGTCTGATAGGGATTGCATTAAATCTCTACTACAATTTTGAGAGTATGTCCATCTTCACGATGTTGGCTCTTTCTATCCAGGAGTATGGAATATATTTCCATTTTCTGAAATCTTCCACTATCTCTTTTTTCAGAGTATTGTAATTTTCCTTGAAAAGATCTTTGATTTCTTTAGTTAGATAAATTTCAACATATTTCATTTTCCTCGGTGCTATTGTAAAAGGTATTGATTCTCTAATTTCCCTCTCAGTGTGCTTGTTATCTGTGTAGAGGAATGCTTTGACTTTTGGGTACTGACTTTTTATTCTGCTATGCTACTGAATTTGTCTATCAATTCTAGTAGCTTCTTGGTGGAGTTTTTTGGGTCTTCCAAGTAAAGTATCATATCATCTGCAAATAATGATAATTTAACTTCTTCTTTACCTATTCTTATTCCTTTTATTTCTTTCTCTTGTCTAATGGCTGTAGCTAATGATTCCAGAACTATATTGAATAGGAGTGGTGATAGAGGACATCCTTGTCTTGTACCAGATTTGAGAGGAAAAGATTTCAGTTTTTCCCCATTGAGGGGAATAATTTTCCCCATTATATTAGCTTTTGGGTTGTCATAGATGGTTTTTACCAGATTGAAGTACAGGCCTCCTATTTCTATTTTCTGTAGGACTTTGAACATGAATATGTGTTGGACTTTGTCAAAAGCCTTTTCTGCATCAATTGACATGGTCACGTGGTTTTTAGATTTCTCTCTATTGATATAGTGCACTACATTTAAGAATTTTCAAATATTGAACCATCCTTGCATACGTAGAATGAATCCTACTTGGTCATGGTGTATGATCTTCTTGATCCTGCATTCTGTTTGCTAGGATTTTATTGAGGTTTTTTGGGTGTAGTTTCATGAGGGAGATTGGCCTGTGGTTCTTTTTTTTTTAGTTGCACATTTCCCTGGTTTTGGTATCAGTATAACACTTGCTTCAAGCAATGATTTAGGGAGAACTCTTTCCTTTTCAATTTCATTGAAGAGTTTATGGCATGTAGGGATTTTATCTTCTGTGAATTTCTTGTAGAATTCTGCTGTGAATCTATCAGGACCTGGATGTTTCTTTGTTGACAGTCTCATTATTATGTTTCGTATTTCATTGTCTGTTATTGGGTTATTGAGAGTTATTGTATTTTCTTGATTCAATTTTGGTAATTTGTACCTTTCTAGGAATCTTTCTACTTAGTCTGTGGCTTCTATTCTGTGAGAGTAAAGATTCTCAAAGTAGATATTGATAATCTTCTGAATTTCCACTAGGTCTGTGGTAATTACACTCTTTTCATTCCTTATTGCTTGTATTTGAGTTTTTTCTCTCCTCTTTTCGATGAGGTTAGCTAGGGGTTTATTGATTTTATTTAACCTTTCAAAGAACCAGCTTTTTGATTTGTTAATTCTTTAAACTGTTTTCTTCATCTCAATTAAATTAATTTCTGCTCTAATCTTTTTGATTTCTTCCCATCTTTTGGCACTGGGTTCGGTTTGCTCTTCCTTTTCTAGATGTTGGAGTTGCAGCACTAGGGTATTTATTTGTTCCTGTTCTGTTTTCCTTAGGAGAGTTCACAGCTTTGAATTTCCCTCTGAGAACTGCTTTTGTCACATCCCATAAACTTCAATTAGTTGTGGATGAATCTTCATTGAATTGTAGATATTGTTGAATTTCTTGTTTAATTTCATCTTTAACCCATTTATTGCTGAGTAGGGTGTTGTTTAATTTCCATGTATTTAGGACATTTTTATGGTTTCTTTTGTCATTTATTTCCAGTTTCATTGCACTGTGGTCAGATAATATGCATGGGATAATTTCTGTTTTCTTCCATATACTTAAGCATGACCTATGGACCATTATGTGGTCTAATTTAGAAAATGACCCACGTGCAGTTGAAAAAAATGTTTATTCCACTGTGGTTGGTTGGAAAACTCTGTCTATGTCTACCAAGTCCATTTGTTCCAAGCTCTGGTTCAGTTCTGCTACTTCTTTGCAAATTTTTTGTCTGGTTCATCTATCTTTTTGGGATAAGTGGGTGTTTAGTCTCCTGTTAAGATTGTTGTATTGGATATTAGATTATCCTTGTCTTTTAAGGTTTGTCTTATATATTTGGGTGCTCCTATTTTTGTGCATACATACTTATGAGTGTTATCCCTTCCTCTTGAAAATTTCCCCTAACCAGTATATAGTGGCCTTCTTCATTTCATTTGATCATTCTTGGTTTGAAGTTGAGACTGTCAGAGAACATTATTGCTACCTCTGCTTTTTTCTCAGGTGCTGGAGCATGTAGTATTGTTTTCTATCCCTTGACTTTTAGCCTATGAGTTTCTTTATGAGTTAAGTGTGTTTCTTGTATACAACATATTGTTGGGTTTTGTTCCTAATACACTGTGTCTATCTATTTCTCTTAATTAGTGAATTGAGTCCATTTACATTGATGGTTATAACTGAGATGTGTTGACTTACAATTGACATGTTATTTACCTGATGTTTTAAGCACTTTTTTCTCCTGTATTTAATTGTTTGTCCTATTTAGTGGGTTTCTTCTATTTTCATTGGTGGAATTTGGATCATTTTGGTCCCTCTCTAGAACACCTTTCAGTAGTCTGTGTAGGGTAGGCTTTGCCATCGTGAAATTCTTTAGTTGCTCTTTTCTTTTCTTTTTAAGTTCTCATTTTTTAGTTGTTCTTTGTCATGGAAGTATTTCACTTCTCCATCAAACTTGAAAGAGAGTTTTTCAGGGTATAGTAGTCTGGGCTGGAATTTGTTTTTATAGAGGACTTGAAGTACTCTGCTCCATGTTCTTTTTGCCTTCGTGGTTTGTGAAGAGAAGTCAGCCATTATTCTGATGGGTTTTCTTTTGAATGTGATCTGCTTCTTTTCTCTAGCGGCTTTCAGTATGATATTCTTGTGTTGGATTTCTGGGATCTTGACAAGTATATGTATCGGTGTGGTTTTAATTGGGTTGAAGTTAATTGGCATTCTGTATGCTTCAGTTACCTGAATATCAGGTTGTTTCCTCATATTTGGGAGGTTTTCTGTTCTTACTTCTGCCCATTCTTTTTATATCATTTGTGTTGACTCCTTCCTTCTCATTGATGCCAATTAGTCTCACATTGTTCACCTTTGCATTGTCTTGCAAGTGATGAATTATTTTTTCCTCTATCCTAGTTGCTTTTAAGAAATATTTTCTTACCTTTTTACCAGCTGCACCAGTGTCTTCAAGATCTGAAACTCTATCTTCACTTTCACTCAAAAGATTTTGTAGACTTGTGATTGAGATTTTAAGTTCCTGTACATCTCTTTGACTCTGCTTTATGCGATCTTTTTCTTTCCTGTATTACTCACTCAAGGAATCCATTATGTTTTTAATCTCCTGTTATTTTTTTGTTATCAGTGTCTTTTTCAGAAGCAATTATTAATTCTTTTACTGCAGAATATTTTTCGGATTGGGTTTTCTCCATATGTTTTTTTTTTTCTCCATATGTTTCTGTATTTGATTCTTTAGTTCAGATGCTATGGATTCAGAGATTTTTTTTTCATTTCAGACATTAATTCTGCTTTAAACCTTTCTGCTGTTGCTTTTCTTACTTCCGATACTATTAACTCATATATTTGAGCTAAGCTAGTGTCCACTGCACTTGTTCTGGGTGGGCATTGTGTTTCCTCCATATGTTTCTGCATTTTGTTCTTTAGTTCCGATGCTCTGAATTCAGAGTTTTCTCTTTTTCTTTGTTCCATAAATTAATTCTGCTCTGAGTTCTTCTATATCTTTCTGTTGTTGTTTATTTACTTCTGACGCTATTGATTCACATATTTCAGCTGAGTTAGTGTCTTCTGCACTTGTTATGGGTGGGCTCGAGGCCTGAGATTGCATTTTGCCTCTTGTCTTTATCATTTCATATAGGAATGACCTCTGACCTTTGGTGTAGAGTTTGGTGCAGTTATATTCTTATCAACTAATGAAATTCAGGTACTGATACACCACTTCTAGTTCATGCAGCTGTGCCTGGCTTGGGTCTGGCTACTGTGCTCAGCTCTTTATTGTTGTTGCCCTTGGAGATGAGCCTGCTGTACCCTTCTAGTAAGATGTTCTGTTCCTGGATTAGCTGTGTGGTTTTGACCCTAGTCTCACTGCAGGGACTTTAGCTGCAGGATTTTAACACAAGCCTGTGTCCCAGGTCTGGGCTGGGTCTGGAGGCATAGGAGGAGGGGTGGGCAAGAGAGTGCAGATTCTCTCACTCACACACTCTCACTGGGGCTGTGCTTTGGTGGGTCTGCAGGACTCCCAAGAGCCTGGTGGAAGTTCTCACTCACAGGATGGGCTGTGCTGGCTCTGGACGGGTGCAGGGGAAGTCTGGAGAATGCAGGGAAAGGCCTCTCTCAAGCAGTGGGCCTGGGCTTGGAGAGGTGGGAACAGGAGGGCCTGGGGTTGGTTGGATATGGAGCCGGCCCACGTCGTTGTGGAAGTTTTCACTCACAGGGTGGGCTGTGCTGGGTCTGGATAGGTGGGGGAGGTCTGGAGAACACGGGAAAGGCCTCTCTCAAGCGGCAGACCTGGGCTTGGAGTAGCGGGCCCAGGAGGGCCTGGGGTTTGTAGGCTATGGAGCGGGCCCAAAGTGTGGCAGAAGTTCTAACTCACAGGGCAGGCTGTGCTGGGTCTGGACCTATTCTCTGGTTTTGGTATCAGTGTAATACTTGCCTCCCAAAATACACTTGTTTCCTTTTCAATTTCATTAAATTGTTTGAGGAGTATTGGGATTACATCTTCTCTAAATTTCTTATAGAGTTCAGCTGCAAGCAACAGGATCTGGACTTTTTGTGTTGGTAGGATTATTTATTTATTTATTTATCTCATTAACTTTATTGAAAATCAATAATTATATAGCATATTAAATATTATAGACAAATATTGAAATGTGAAAGATATAAGACGTAGACAGATTGAATTTTAGAGAAATATTTCTGAAATGAATACATAGCATGAGATTAATAATCAGTTGTACATTGTAAATAAATTACTTACAGACTTAAATGAATATAACAATAAAAATTGTCCAAAATAAAAATGAAGAAGAAAGAATTTACAGAACAGTCATAGAATAGTTCACTTTGTGCCAGAATCATGAAACTTATATTCATATAATTAGAATTCTCAAAGAGAAAGGGTAGGCAATAAATATTTAAAGATTTAAAATTTCTGAATTTAGTTGAAATTATATCACCACCTTTCCAAAAAATGAACCTTTTTCAGAAGATAGGTGAATAAAAGCAAACTAAGATACACAAAAATGAAATTGCCCAAAACCATTATAATGCAAAAAATCATTAAAGCATGTACATAAAAATATTAGCTATGGAAGAACAAAATTAAATAACATCTTGTTCCACATTAGAAAAAAAGAGCAAGTGTGTAAGAAACTACGCTAATTAATTCAAAGGACTAAAAAAAAAAAGTCTGTCCCATTGAATTTTCTGCTTAGCAAATATACTTTTGAAAACTAAAAGTAAAATATTTTCCAGTTATGCAAACTCAAAATATTTTAATACCTCCAGATGTAGCATATAGGATACAACAAAGAGCATAATCCAGAAGGCAATAGAAATTGCTGTATGGTCCTGGTTAAAGAATAAAGAGCTCTCAAAATGGTAGTTATGTAGGAGTATGTCAAATATATTAGATGAACCCATTTAAAAGGTCATTGAAGATTTCTACAAACAGTATCAATTTTATTTTTTTATGCTCAAACTAAAACATTTTATTAGCTGCCTTAGCAACTTAAATAATATCTTAGTCACTGACAGAACAGCTTCCACTAATTTGAAATTTTGCTTTCAGAAATTGACTTTTTGGAAGGGCATTTTTATGCTCAGTATAAAATAGCTTTATTATAACCTTCAGCAAATCTTGCTTAGTTTTAACTTTAAAAAGTTCTCATGTCTAATATGAACTGGCTCAAATGTCTGATTTATTTTCCTTAAAACAGTGTACTTGAATGAGAAGAAAGTCAATTTCATGATGATGTCAGGGTTTTCTAATACTATTTCTGATATGTTCAATCAATTTCAGTATAGAAAATAAGTCCATTTACCACCATTTCTAAAAGAAAGGAGTTTTTAAAATGAAAGTTCGGTGTCAGTTTCCCATTGGAAACTTGAAATTTTGTAGAAATGATTATTAATTCTTCCTTGCAGGTGTTCATAGCTTTAAATTTTCTCTCTTATTTATTTATTTTTGTTGTTGTTGTTGGGTATTTGTTTGTTTGTTTGTTTTGCAATGCCAGGGATTGAACCCAGGATCTTGTGCTTGTCAGGCAGGTACTTATACCACTGAGCCAACTCCCCAGCTTCTCTCTCATTTAAAAAAATACCAATTGTACATCATTTAACTGCATAACTGTATTCTTTAAAAACTCCAGTGAGTTACTTTATTTGGAAGCATGGTAAACTTCTGATCCATCATTCTGTTATCTCTGTGACAATACCAGCAGCTATTGTGGAAACACAGTAATGCAGCATAAACCTCCCCAACTCTTTAAAGTCCTTGTAGAGCTCAAGAGCCACAGGTCTTTGTGTCTGCAGCTCTACCAATGCATTCTGGCCTTTTGTCAACAACTTTGGCCTTTTATTTGTGAGTTCGCCAGTGCTTTTGTTTAAGACGCTAATCAAGTGTTTAATAACAGCAGGCTCCCTGACAGTTTGATAGCCTAATGGCACAGGAAATCCTTTAGTGATAGGAATTTCAATATTGAAGATGAGAATGTGGGCTCTGAAATGAGTGTAAGCTCTAATGGGTTCTTTGGGGCCACAAAATACATACCCAACATTGATTTTGATGATATCCATCCCACCAAAGTAAGACTAACATGATTGCCTGCTGCTGCTCAATTAACAGGTTCATTGTGCAGAGGGATTCCTCTTGCAGTACAAGTTTCATTAGGTGGCATTGCTAGGAGTAGGTCACCAGTCTGAATATAACCTGCTTCAATTTTACCAGTCACACAAAATCCAGATCCTTGATCTTTGAACACATCTGACACACACAATCTAAAAGGTTTGTCAATAGATCATGGAGGAAACTTGAAGGAGTCAATTGATTCTAATAAACACAGTCCTTTATACCACTTTATGAGTTGATTTGACTGAGATCTTGTGATTAGATTTTCACCACTGAGACCACTTGTAGAGATAAAAGCTCCATCACTTTCCTTAAAACCTGCTTGCTTAAGGAAGTGCCCAAGTTTTCCAGTAATTTCTTGAAAACTTTCTTGTTGCCATTTAACCTGAGCCATTCTCTTGACTGCAACTGCAAACTGGGTCACACCAAGAGACTGGACCAAGAGGTCATGCTCACATGTTTGCCCTCCAGTCTCAAAGCCAGCTTCAAACTCTCCCCTGCTGGCATCAACAACCAAAACAGCAACATCTACCTGAGCTGCTTTTGGAATGACATCCTTATGGCCTGGAGCATCCATTAATGTAATAACTTTGGTTGTGGCTTCAAACTTTGTCATACCAACATCCATTGTGACTCCCCTTTCCCTTTCTTTACCAGTCTCATCCAAGACCCACGTATATGCAAATGAAGCCTTGCCAGCCTTCTTAGACTCCTGCTCATACTTATGCATAGTTCTTTTGTTCACATTACCCAGGAAATAAAGCATGCGGTCCATCAGAGTACTTTTCCCAGCATCAACATGATCAATGACCGCCAAGTTGAGGAGCTGCTTGCCACCCTGCCACTTCTGCAGTTCTGCTGTCACATCGACCTGCAGCCGGAGCTTGCCAGACTTTTCACTGCTGTTGGCGTTGAACTCTTCTCTTATGCTTGGCTGAAGTGGGGAAGAGAAGCTGATCTAGTAACAGGCTCAAGAATGTCAGAAGAAGCAATGGCAGGATCTTCACCAGCAGGTCCTTTCTGAGGTGTCTGGATAACATGACATTTTCTTCAGCAGTTACACCAGGTGCTTCAAATCCCCTAGTTTTTTTTTTCCAGATACAGTCATTTTAGCAACTTTTCACACAATTTCAGAATCACTTCCAGATGAGTGTGATTCTATTGATTTTCCTTTGGGTATCTTTCTTTTAGACATTACTCTCCCACTCTTGTCCTTCAAATTCGGTACATTATCCTGCTCCAGAACAAATGACAAAGACTTCTGCACATCACCTTTGCTCTTCAGCACTGCTTCCACCAGTACGTCATCAGCCACAGCATCCCCCAGCACCTCTCTCATGTGATCAAGGCAGGAATAAAGCTGAGCTTGATCGAGTCCACTTAGCTGTTGTTGTGAAAGAGAATTAGAAGAGTCTTTCAGATCATCCTAGTAACTCTCCTCTGCAGACTCATCAACTGAAGGCTTGTCACACTGTGAATAGATAAACTGAGTAGCTGTTGATGGTGAAATACAATAATCATCTTCTACAGACTGGTCATAGAAATCATCATCCTCAAAATCTTCATTGTAGTTATAGCCTCAGACATTCTGATGCCAGGCCATGACAGCAGAAAGGGTGTTTGCCACAGCCCCTTCCAAACTACATAGTTCAAATATTGTGAAGGTGCCAACTATGACTTGGATACCAGATGCATGTCATCTTGGCTTCTGGCAAGCCACTGGGCCAGTACAAATCTTATGTCAGGTTATATAGATATATATTTTTCATATATATGTTATATCCACAGAACATGAATACTGGAATGGCAAATATATGATAAGCACTTCTAAAAGTTTGGGGATAGGACATCGCACAAAGTTCTAGTATGTCCACAACATGCGTGGACAGTGTCCATGATGCTTACTAGTAGCCAGGTATCACCTGTGCGACTGAGCTACTGCTATTTCCTTGATATCCACTCTGTAGACCCAGATAGAATCATGCCCCATAGGGTGCACAAGAAATCCATTTGTAGAGTATGCTGATGGAAATATTTTGGTGCTGTATTCAAAAGAATAATTGAAAGACTGCTTCTGCATACCTCTTTTTTCTCCTATGCTTAATGTTTGCCCTATTTGGTAGGTT
>NW_004524920.1:1052684-1054173 GCF_000260255.1 Octodon degus
TTTATTTATTTATTTATTTATTTATTTATTTATTTTTACCGTTTCACTAGGTGCAACAGTGTCTTCAAGGTCTGAAACTCTATTTTCGCTTTCATTCAACCGGTTTTGCCAGCTTGTGATTGAGGTTTTAATTTCCTGGATAGCACTTTGAATCTGCTTCATGCATTCTATTTCTGTCCTATATTGCCCATTCAAGGATTCCATAATTTTTCTATTCTCCTCTATTTTTTTAATCAGTGTCTTATTTAAAAGCACTTAGTACATCTTTCATTATAGTTATCATGTTTTTTTTTTTACTTCATAAATTCTTTCTTTCTCCCCCCCCCATGTATTTTAGGGAAGGATCTACAGGGTGTTCAGAGTCTCACTACTGGATTGGACTCTTGTGATTCTGTTTACAGCCTCCCAAGTGCTTGGGTTACAGGCGTGCACCACTACGTCCAGTTTTAATCGGCATCTCAGCATACCCCTGAATCAAGGCTGGTACTGGAGGCCCAGGGATTAAACCCCTGACCCTTGCACCTGCTTGCAGGTGCTTTAATCTGCTGAGCTATTTGGCCAGTCCCAGAAATTATTTCTGATCTGATTTTCTCTATACCTTTCTTTAGTTGTTTCTTCACTTCAGATGCTATTATTTTAGAGTTTTCAGGTGTGTGATTTCCAATTTCTTCTATGGCATTGTCTCCTGCATTTGTTCTGGGTGGACTTGGGGCCTGAAAATGCATTTTTCTCTTTCTTTTTGTCATTTTGTATAGCACTGTCTTTTTACGTTTGGTCAGAGCTTTGTTAGAATTATTACCTTAGCATCGGGTCTGGATCTACCAAGTTCAAACTCATCCAAGTGGGTGTGCCTTGGGCTTGGCTGCTGTGCTACACTTCTTCCTGCTGCAGCCCTTGGAGGTGAACCCTCTGTGCCACTCTGGCAAGATGTGCTCCTGGATCAGCTGGGTGGGTCTTGCCTCTAGCCTCTCTGCAGGAAGTTCTGCCCCAGGGTTCCACACTGGGCCTGTCTGATGGAGGAATTTCCACTCACATGCTGGCCTGGATGCTGGCTCAAGTGAAGATCCTGAAGGGCCTGGGCAGTCTCACTCATGTCCAGCCAGGACTCTGGGTCTAATGAGGATCCAGCAGGCCCAGGGGACCCACTCATATGTCAGGCCTGGGCTGAATGAGGATCTGGGAGATCTCAGGTGGTCTCACTCACACACCAGGCCTCGGTCAAATCTGTGTTGAGAAGATTTTGATGACATTTTCAATTTCATTGGCTAATATTGGGTTACACAGAGTTTTTATATCTTCTTGATTCAGTTTTGATAATTTGAACCTATGTAGAATTGTGTCCATTTCTGCTGTGTATTCAAACCAGTGAGATTAAAAATTTTCAAAATATTGATTGGTGGGGGCTGGGGAGATGGCTCAGTACTCAGTAGAATAAGTGCTTGCCTGGCAAGCACAAGGGCCTGAGTTCAATCCCCGGTTCCGCAAAAAA
>NW_004524920.1:1054314-1055347 GCF_000260255.1 Octodon degus
TCATTGCTTGAATTTGAGCTTTATCTTTCCTCTTTTGATTTGGTTGGCTAGGGGTTTATCAATTTTATTTAATCTTTCAAAAAAAATCTCCTTCATTCATTAATTCTTTGTATTATTTTTTCTCTGAATTGCATTAATTTCAGCCTAATGTTTATAATTTCTTCCTATCTTTTGGTTTTGGGCTTGGTTTTCTCTTTCTTTTCTAGGAGCTTGAGGTTCAGCATTAGGGGATGTATTTATTCTCATTCTGTTTTCAGTACTATAAATTTTGCTTTGAAAAGTGCTTTCACTGCAGCCCACAAATTCCAGTAGGTTGTATTTGAAATTTTGTTGGTTTATTGATATTGTCTACTTTCTTGTTTCATTTCATCTGTAATCCATTGGTTGCTGAGGAAAGTGTTATTTAATTTTCATGTGTTTATGGGATTTTGGCAATTTCTTTTGTCATTAATTTCCAGTTTCATTGCACTGTGGTTAGATACTAGGCATGGAATAATTTGCTTTCTTGCATTTACTTAAGCATGATCTATGGACTAATATGTGGTCTATTTTAGAGAATGTCTCATGTTCAGCTGAAAAGAATGTGTATTCAGATGTTGTTGGGTGCAACATTGTGTAAATGTTCATAAGCCCATTTGTTCAAAGTTTTGCTTCAGTTCTGATACCACTTTGTTAATTTTTTGTCTAGTTGACCTATCTCTTTGAGATAATGGGGTGTTAAGCTCTCCTGTTAAGATTATGATATTGGTTATGAGATTTTTCATGTCTTTAAAATTTGTCTTACATAGTTGGGTGCTCCCATATTTGATGCTTACATATTTATGACTGTTATCTCTTCTTCTTCAAGATTTCCCTTAACTAGTATGTAGTGACCTTCTTTATCTCATTTGATCAGTCCTGTTTGAAATTCATATTGTCTGCAAACAGTATATCTGCCTTTTCTTGTTCTTCCTCTTTTCCTCCTCCTCTTCCTTCTCCCCCCTCTCCTCCTCCTTCTCCTCCTCCTTCTCCTCCTCCTTCTCCTTCTCCTTCT
>NW_004524920.1:1056297-1057235 GCF_000260255.1 Octodon degus
TTTTTTTTCTTTTTGAGACAGGGTCTTTCTGTGCAGTTTGGGTTGGACTTGTATTGACTTTGTAGCTCCATGCTGGTCTCAAACTTGCAGTGATCCTCCTGTCTCAACCTCTGAAGTGCTGGGATATAAGCATGTGCCACCATCCCAGTTACTTCCTGATAATATTTCCCAAGGAAGAACATGTGGTGAAGAAGATATGGTATCCTAGTTACAGTAGTAAAATAAGCATTACTAATAATAAGTGAAATTTAAAAATTGAGAAACTTTGGTTACTAATGGTTTTGTAGTTTAGACCATATGCGCAAATGCTATAGCTATTTAACAAAAGAAATCATAAATTGAGATTTTGTATGTAAATTTGTTCTCCTGAGTTCTGTTTTTGCACCTCTTACATACCTGGAATTCTTAGGACAGAGTAGACCAGTCCACTGGAGTACCCCCTTGAAGCCTCAGTACCTCTAGTCTGGTTCTCTTTTGGGGAGCAATTCACCTGTCCCTCCCCACTGGTCTGTGTCAGAAGGAGTCTGGGTTCCTGCAGTTGGTAGTCTTACCTTGCCCACTCTTGATTCTTATAGTTTTTTAAAAAAATTATTTATGTATTACAGGTTCAGACTCAAAGTGATTCTTGTGTCTCAGTCTCCCCAGTTGTTGGATTACAGGTGTGTGCCAGCACAGGTGCACATGGCCCCTGTGGTCCTGGAGCTTGCAGGGTATGCAGTACTGGGGATTGAGTTCTGGGCCTTGCACTTTCCAGATAGGCACTTAGACCACGAGCTAGCTCCTCAGCCCTCAAAAGTTATATTTAAACTTGGTATCATTCAGACAACTTTAAACTTAAGGCTCTTTAGCCATATAGAACCATGTTGGTAATATTACTTTTTATTTCTCTATTTTATTTTATTCTATTTTTTTTGTGGAACCAGGGATTGAACTCAGGC
>NW_004524921.1:0-542 GCF_000260255.1 Octodon degus
CTCTTTTTGTGTTTTGTTTTTTTGAGAAGGGTTCTTAGCTATATACTTAGGCTGCTATGAACTTATTACGTAGGATAGAACTCCCAATAATCTTCCTGTCTCAGCTTCCCAAGTGTTGCAATTGTGCACCATCATGCCTAGATGGGGTTTTAGTTTAGAAAAAACAACTCGTATCTCTATACCGTTTTTTTAAAAGAAAAATTAACAGGTGTCATACGTTCTCCACCACTGCTTCAGCCTCCAACAGCCAATTTGGAGTTAGGAATAGAAGCAAAATTTTGCTGAACACTTTGGTTAGCAAACTTGTTTGTAAACAGAAATGTTGGGGCCAGGGCAGATGGCTCAGTGGAATAAGCGCTTCCCTGGTAAGCGCAAGGGCCTGATTTCAATCCCCACTTCCAACAAAATATAAATAAAAAATGACGTGAAACAGGAGAAACTGTAAGCTTACATAAATCTGAATAACAGCCTTTGCTTACTCAACACCTTTAAAACAGCTGGAGAGATGGCTCTATTATATGAATAAACAAAAGGAAAACAAT
>NW_004524921.1:1309-13839 GCF_000260255.1 Octodon degus
CTTTAACTATGTAGCTCAGCTGACCCCAAACTCCCTGCAATCCCCCATACCCCATGGGTGGGGGAGACAGCTCAGTGGAATAAGTGCTTGATTGGCAAGCACAGGATCCTGACTTCCATCCCTGGTACCACACATACAAAAAAAAAAGGAAAAGAAAAAAAAGGAAAAGAAAAAAAAAATCCTTCTACCTGAGCCTCCAGAGTGCTGAGATTACACCCATGTGCCACCACACCCAGTCTTTTCGTTGTTTCTTCTTCTGGAGACAGGGTCTCTCTATGCAGCTCAGGCTGGCTTTTAGCTCACGTTGTAGCTCAGGCAGGTCTGGAACTCCCACTGAAATTTCTGCCTCAGTCTCCCAAGTGTTGGGATTACAGGCATGTGCCACCATCCCTGGCCCTTGTTTTGTTTTGTTTTTTTGGTGGAAGCACGGATCGAATTTAGGCCCTTACCCTTAAGCTTCCCAGCGAAGCACTTATTCTACTGAGCCATTTCCCTGGCCCTTTTTTTCTTTTTTTGGCCTCTTTTTGTGTTTTGTTTTTTTGAGAAGGGTTCTTAGCTATATACTTAGGCTGCTATGAACTTATTAGGTAGGCCAGAACTCCCAATAATCTTTCTGTCTCACCTTCCCAAGTGCTGTAATAACAGATGTGCACCATCATGTCCGGCTGAGGTTTTAGTTTAGAAAAAACAACTCTTATCTATATACCTTGTGTTTTCAAAGAAAAATTAACATGTGTCATACATTCTCCACCACTGCGTTAGGCTGCATGAGCCAATTTGGAGTTAGAAGAGAAACAAAATTTTGCGGAATGCTTTTTTTTGCGAACTTGTTTTTAAACATAAATGCTGGGCCGGCGGAGATGGCTCAGTGGAAGAAACATTTCCCTGGTAAGTGCAAGGGCCTAAGTTTAATCCCTGGTCCCACCAAAAAAAAAAAAAAAAAAAAAAAAAAAAAAGAACAGAAATGTTTGCGAACTAAGAACAGAAAGAACCAAAAAACACCTCCACAAGGAGAGTCCCATTCCCCAAAACCTGGTAAAGGTATAATCAAACAGGAAGTCAGGCTGCTGATAACATCAGGGTGTGTCTTCATCCACCTTTTTTTGGATTTGGTATCATGCAACCTCTGGCTTTAAATTTTACAGTCAAAATATAAAAATTCAAACATTCCCTGTATTTTTTCTTAATCACAGCTTGTATATCTTAGCCTGTTCACACTATTATTCATCCATCACTGCTGTCTAACTTAAGAAGATTTCAACCATGCGCAGCTTCTGACAACAACTAATTCTCTGTCCACTATTCTGGATTTACCTATTCTGTGCATTTTATAGGAATGAAATCAAACAGTGAAAAACAGGTGGGTTTTTTGGAGGGAGAGGGGACTGGGATTAGTTTTTTTTTTTTTTAATTACTCAAGTGTTTGTGTAAGAATTGGTACAAACTTTGTGGGACGAAAGTTGGCATACAACATTTGGCACTAAAGTGGTATATACTCTTTGATGTAATAATTCCACTTTAGTAATTCCTTACAGTCAGACATTTGGATCAATATGCAAAAATACATGGGGCAAGAACGATAGCTCAGTAGAATAAGTGCTTGCCTGGCAAGCACAGGGTCCTGAGTTCAATACCCAGTACCACAAAAAATTAAATAAATAAATAAAAATAATAATAACGGATTTAAAAATATCTCTACTTCATGAAAAAAAACGGATGTCAATTTGTGAGACTAGATCACAAATCAGGCAAAACCCACATGACCATGTTCAGCCTGCTGTAGTAGGCCATTTCAGACCTTTTCTCTACAGAAGAATGAAAGAAAAATGGCAGAAGCAAGTATAGGTGATAGCCACTTTAGCCACTCCAGGAACCTCTGAATCAACAATTCTTTACTTTTTGTATGGTGCACATGCAACCAGGTACTAAGTATGACTAAGCTTTTTCTTTTTTTGTATTGGGAATCCAACTCAAGGCCTTATGCTTGCCAGGCAGGCCTGTGCCCGCTGAGTCAAAAGCAGTAAAGAGGTCTTTTCTTAATGGTTTAGGTGAGTGTTATGATTTCAAAATTTTGAAGTTCTAAGAGAAGATTAAATATAAATGTCCTCAATTTAGGGCAAGTCATGATGTTTAGGAGTGTAGGATTCTGGAGGTATATATCTGGATAAAAATCTAGCCTCTACCATTTAACTGGCTATAAAATCCTGGACAGATTATTGTGTCCCCTACAGCAATTTTTTTTTCTTTTTTTTTTTTTGTGGAACCAGGGATTGAATTCAGGCCCTTGGGCTTGCTAGGCAAGCACTTATTCTACTGAGCCATCTCCCAGGCCCCTCTTCAGCAATTTTATAGGTACTGGTTTAGTTGTTTGTTTGCTTGCTTATCTTTGAAGCAGGGTCCGCTTATGTTGTTCAGGCTGACCTTGAACTCCTGGCAATCCTCCAGCCTCAGCCTCCTGAGTGCTGGGATTACAGGTATGCACCATCACATCAGGTAAGGCCACACAGTTGGGTAACAGGGGGAAAAAAAGACTTATTTAAAGCTAACTGTGAGGAGAGGGACCTTTTTGCCTCAAATCATCACCTCAGGGTTTATAGATGGGCAAGGGTCTTTTATAATGAGAACAGAGGCGAGAGAGAACACAGATCATGTAGCTCTTTACACTTGCCTCATCACTTCCATACATCTTCAGCTCATCATCTCTTTCTCAAGGAAAAGGAACCAGGCTCCAAGCCTCCTGGGGCTGGTATCTGCATAAGCCGTCCCTTTAGAGCAGAGAGGAAGAGGTGTTGTTGGGTATGTGCTCAGCAAGTGAGTTTTGGGGGGTTGGGGGAGGTATGTTCAGAGAAGTTGCTTCTTTAAAAACAAAAATAAAACAAAAGAAACAAACCAAAAACCCCAAAACTTTTTAACTTCCATTTTTCCAGCGCAGATTACAGTTTGAATATCAGAGAGCCATCCGCTCAAATTCCAGGTTCCGAGTGCAAGAAGCATTTGGAAACAAAGCAAATCCTCAGCCTTACACTCTCAAAGGGACAAAATCAAGGGATTTCGGCCAACACACGATTCTCTCGATGCAGCCACTGTGTCCTGCAGCTCCAAGTGCGGCTGCCCGATATCGGCAAAGTCAGACTCGGTGAGCCTTGTGAATGTGTACTGCCTGAACGTGGCCGGGCTCTGAGTGCTTTTCACATATTTCCTATACACAGCCAGCTATATTACCCTTTTGGAGAGACAGTTTTTTTTTTTTTTTTTTTTTTTTTTTTTTGGCGGATCGGGGATTGAACGCAGGCCCTTGCGCTTGCCAGGGAAACGCTTATTCTACAGAGCCATGTCCCCGGCCCGAGAGTCAGTATCTTTTGAGACTGGCCGGCGCTAAATAGCTAAATTGCCCAAGCTACGCTCGAACGTGGGATCCCTCCACCTCAGCCTTCCCGTTAGCTGGGACTAACGCGCCCGTTCCTTCCCCCGCATTTTCAAACTCACATTATTGACACGCTAGTCACAGGCCTATTCTGGGCCAATTTACAGTTTTTTGGCCACAGCCTCTGACAATTCCCTTCACCGAGTAAAAAGGTAGATCCGCGCCACCGCATACCTTGCTGGCTCAAAATATTTCGCCGACGATTCCCTCGCCATTTTGAAACCTTCATTACCCACAAACGCCCGTCTCCCTCCCCACCCGCGCAGGCCCGCCGGCTGAAGCACGCATGCGCGCCGCTTGCCCCAAGCTGGCTCCAGCGACCCCTTACGGTCCCGAGAAGCACGCCCTCCTCCACGCTCCCAATGGCCAGGGTTCACTCTGAGCGTTGCCATCCCTTTCCACACGCCCCCAACCCAAGCCCTGCGGCTGCGCGCCTCCTCTCTCCCGGGCAACGGAAGCCCCCTCCCTTCAGGCCTTCTCAAAAAAGAGCGCGGTCACTGCAGCCTTAGGTCCTCCATTCCCCCGAATGCCAGGTACACCCAAAAAGCCTCCCCACTCTTCCCACTCCCGCCACTTTGTATATATAGTACACGTACGCCTGATGGTATCTTGATGCGCTTCTTGCCACAGCCGCGCTTCAGTGCCCCAAATGAAGCATCACTAGCCTTCCCGGCACGGTTGTGTAAGTTCAACTTGGGACACTGAATACGCAGAAAAGACGCTGAAGATGAGCGGAGGAGCGTATCCCGGAGGAGCGCCCCGGCCCCCGGGTACCCTAATGTGGTAGCATCCCTCTACCTGAACAAAGGCAAAAAAAGCTCCAGCATAAACCATGAGATGAGCCCAATCCTAAAGCCTCACCCTTTACATAAACCTGCTACAAATCACGAACCCCAACTTTAAACAGGTCATGCGGAATACCAAGATCAGGTGCCTCGACCCTGCTTGGAGGAAAAAAAAAATCTATCCTTTGGCAGTAATAAATAAATGCTAATTATCCTTTAGGGGTCTGAGTCCTGTACTGCTCCCTTTTTTTCCTCCCGTCACCCGGAGAATGCACAAATTAAAGATTTCACTGGCCCGAGTTCCCTCCGCCGCCCTCCACGTTATACGCTTGCCTTGTGCCGTTCCTTTAACTCCCGAGTCAGACGTAGCAACAAGTCTTAAAGAGTCGCAAGTCCCCCAACAGTATGAGGAGAGCGGCGGAACAGATAGAAATGTCTGCACAGCAGCAGCAGGTACCTGCACTGAACAACGGGGAGAAAAATCTGCGGCGTCTCCAGCTGCAGAGCTGAAGCCAAAACCCGCCAGCCTCAGCCGGAGCGCACCGCCGAGCGTTGGGCGCATGCGCCGTGCGCCGCCCTACCCGGAGCCTCGCTTCTAGGAGTCTAACCTTTAGCAACCCACCCCTCGCCTTCACCCCTTCTGTAGAACCCAGGTCCCTAATGCTTCACCGTCCCATTCCCCTGGTTGTTACCAGCCTCCACAAACCTTCCCATCCTAAGCTCATCTTTCTTTGTCAACCCCTCTTTCATTCTTCCTAGCTCGCCGTTCCATTGAAAAGTCTCCTTAAATTTATTCCCCATTATCCTTAATAGCCTGCCCTGTGATCCTCGGCCTTCCTGCCTCTTTGAAGATCTCACGGGTCTCTTCTGTTGTGCCTCATTTTACAAACTTTAAAATATAATTTTTAAATAAATAAGGGGCAAAAACTGCTGTTTAAAAAACAACAAACAGTAGGGGTCGGGGAGATGGCGCACTAGAATAAGCGCTTCCCTGGCAAGCTCAAGGGCCTGAGTGCAATCCCCGGTTCTGAAAAAAAAAAAAAAAAGATTTTTAAAATAAATAAATAAATAAATAAATAAATAAGAAACAACAGCAAAGACCGGTGATACAGCTCAGCGGCATAAGTGCCTGACTGGCAAGCGCAAGGTGCCGAGTTCAATCCCAGTACTACAAAAGCAAACAAATACATAAATAAAAAACAAAACAGCAAAAGAAAACAGGCACCGCACCAAGGCAGTCTTCGGTGCCAGTTGTCATCACTTCGCTCTTTTTCTTTACGCTGCTGTGCGACTGTTTCATCATAGCACTTAGAGTGGTTGCTGTAATGGAAGGAATCAATAATTTCAAAACACCAAACAAATCATCTGAAAAAGTCAGGCATAGTGGCACAGGCCTGTAATCCCAGGAGGCCAGCCTAGGCTACAGAGTGAGCCTAAGGTCAGCCTGGACTCCATAGAGAGATCCTGTCTCAAAAAGAATATATATGCACACATACATACATACATACATATATGTATATATACATACATATACATACATGTATGCACATATATACACACATATACATGTATATATGCACACATACATATATGTATATACATACATATACATACATGTATGCACATATATACACATATACATGTGTGTATACATATACATGCATAGACATACATATATGTATATACATACATATATGTATATGCATGTATACATATGTACATGTATGTGTATATACGTATGTGTATATATGCATATGTGTGTATACATATACACATATGTATGCACACCTGTGTGTGTGCATATACACACATATATACACATATACTGAGCCATCTTCTTGGCCTCTTATATATATACATATATATGTATGTATATATATGGAAATCTGAATTATCAACTCTGCATATAAACATCCCCACCTCTCTGTTTATGCAGAAGCTTGGCTATATGGCACTGCAGGAAATATTTACCTAATAAGATCTCCAAGAGGTCTGTATCATTCTCCTAGGCTGTGAAAAAGATTAATCCTATATGTAATGATCATCAAAAGATATTGACTGATGAAGCTCAGGTTTTGAAAAGCCTTCATCGTGCAAACCTTGTAGGCTATCGTGCTTTTACTGAAGCCAACAAGGGCAGTATGTGCCTTACTATGGAATATGGAAGGTGAAAAATCTCTAATTGACTTACTAGAAGAGCGATATAAACACAGCCAAGGTCCTTTTCCAGCAGCTCTCATTCTAGAAGTTGCTTTAAACATGGCAACAGGATAAAGTATGTGCAGCAAGAAAAAAAAAATTGCTTCACGGAGACATACAATGTTCTCATGTTGTAATTAAAGGTGATTTTGAAACAATTAAAATTTGTGATGTATGAGTTTCTCTCTCAATGGATGAAAATATAAGTGTGATTGATCCTGAGGCCTGTTACACTGGCACTAAGTTGTGGAAACCCAAGGAAGCTCTGGAGGAAAATGGCATTATTATTGACAAAGCAGACCTATTTGCCTTTGGCCTTACCCTGCAAGAAATGATTACTTTATCCATTTTACACATTAATCTTAGTCTTAAAGATGAGGGTGGTGATGGAGATGTAACCTTTGATGACACTGGCTCTGATGATGAAACACTATGCAGCTTTGGGAACTAGGTTGCCTATTGATAAGGGCGAACTGGATGAATCATACCAGAAGGCAAGTGAACTCTTCTCTATGCGCACTGATGAAGATATGAAACCTTGCCCTTCTGCCACACAGATTTTTTTTCTTTTTTTTTTTTTTTTTTTGTGGAACCAGGGATTGAACTCAGGCCCTTGCGCTTGCCAGGCAAGCACTTATTCTACTGAGCCATCTCCCCAGCCCCCAACAGATTGTTGAAGGTTTGGAACTAGGTGGCCAGTGAGGGTGTTCTTATTTATTTATTTATTTATTACTAATTTTATTGAGAAACAAATAGCAATGAGACAGTTTCAAAACTGATTAGTAGCACAGTTTTAATGATTAATACATTGCATATTGTTGTCTTTTGTTGTTGTTGTTGTCTTCATAGTGGTTATTCATAGTACAAGATGCAGACATGATATCCTGTCCAAACACTATCAGTACAAATCTTTCTTCTTTTATTTACTTATTTTTGCAGTACCAGGGATTGAATGTGAGACCTTGTGCTTGCCAGGCAGTGCTTAAGTCGCTGAGCTATATGCCCAGCCCCTAATTGTGTTTTGTGGGCTTGTTTGTTTGTTTATTTGATGCAACTGGGGATTGAACCCAGGCCCTTACACTTGCCAGGGAAGCGCTTATTCCACTGAGCCATCTCCCCGG
The DNA here is from genome assembly GCF_000260255.1 of Octodon degus. Taxonomy (NCBI): domain Eukaryota; kingdom Metazoa; phylum Chordata; class Mammalia; order Rodentia; family Octodontidae; genus Octodon; species Octodon degus. Next base: position 8,839 of record NW_004524921.1, read on the forward strand.
CCCTTGGAATAGCTTTCTAACATAACAGTATTTCTTGTATTCTTAGGATGATAAGCACTTAGTATTATACTGGATTTTCTGTGAAGTTCAATAAAGTAGATAGGTAGTTAGATGTTCCACAGACTTAAAACACTAGCAATAAAATGCTGTGAGCTGTTCTTACATTAATTTGGATGATCATTCTTTTACCTTACCTATATATTCTTTATTTTAGAGGATCTATTAAAATTGGCACTTTACACACTGCAAAGTAAATCTACATTTACTTATATTTTATTTGTGGAACTGGGGATTGAACTCAAGACCTAGCGCTTGCCAGGGAAGCACTTATTCTACTGAGCCATCTCTCCCCAGTCCCTTAAAATCTGAAATTTTTAAAAATCTGAACATTTTGCTGGCATCTTCATGGATTTTGATGACCAAGCATACTATGAAGCTGGGTTACCATGCTTATTAAGTGGCCACTAGAACCTGAGAATATGACTTGAGTAGCTGCTTGGGTATTTCTAGACTCTGGCTACAGCTTGTCCTGGTGTCTTGGATTGATGTTTAATTTAATAAATGGGGCTGGGGAGATAGCTCAGCAGAATAAGCGCTTCCGTGGCAAGCACAAGGGTCTGAGTTCAAACTCCGGTTCCGCCAAAAAAAAATAATGATAATAATAATAATAATAATTTAATGAATGTATTTCCTGGGCCGGTGAGATAGCTCAGTGGTCTAAAGCACCTGCTTAGGCAAGCTTAGGCAAAGCACAGGGACTGCGGTTGGATCCCCAGCACCACATGCCGCGCCAGCCCCGTCCCCAGGCCAGGCTGAAGCGGCCACACAAAAATAAATAAATAAATAAATAAATAAATAAATAAATGTATTTCCTGTTCTTAAACCCCATTTTTAGTTTTTATCTTGTAATATGTAGCCTAAGAACTTCAAAGTGTGGTGTAAAAATAGTAAAACTCAAATGAGACAATACAGAATAAAGTATAGGTTTGCTACAGAAGAAGAGGAGGAGGAGGAGAAGGAAGACAAACTGAAATAAAAAAGGAGGCTGAAGTAGCTCAGTGTGAAGGTCCTGGGTTCCCTCTCTAGTAACACACACACACACACACACACACACACACACACACAGAGCTTTAAAGGTTAGGCTTGAACTTTTCGTCTTTCTGCCTCAGCACTGTAGCGTGCCGTAATTGCAAAGAGGTAACACCATAGGCTGCCTTTTTTTTCTTTGGGGTGCGGTGGGGCTGCTGAAATCTTGCTCATGTGTTGCACCACTGAGCAGTGTCCCTAAGCCAGGAAAGCCACCCACTTAGAAATACTACAGACTGCAGATCATAATACATGCGCAGGAATGGATTCAAATTCCAATTTATTGACCCAAATGTTGAAATCAAACAAGAGAACAAGACCACTTAATAGATCACTGCACTTGTGGTTTTTTACTAAAAAGGAAAGGAACAAGTGTGAAAGAGGCCTTAGGGCATGGTGGTGCACACCTGCAATCCCAGCACTAGGGAGGCTGAAGCAGGAGGTTCCTTGTGAGTTTGAGACCAGCCTGGGCTCCAAAGTGAGCTTTAAGGCCAGCCTGAACTACATAAAGACACCCTGTCTCAAAAAAAAAAAAAAAAAAAAAAAAAAGCCCTGAGCAAGCCTATTGTGATATCATAAAGGCCCCTGCAGGCAAATAAGCTGTTCCTACCTAAACCAGACTAGGGGAAGTTGCCTTGGGGCTTGGGTGGCAGTGAAGGGTGGGCTTGCTCCTCGGAAGATCTCACCGGTAGCCGGTAGCCGGCCGTAGCCATGAGCGAGAAAGAATGCTTCAAGTGTGGGCGCTCTGGCCACTGGGCCCGGGAATGTCCTAATGGAGGAGCTCGAGGGAGAACAGCTAGAACCCGAGGCAGAGATCCGCAATGCAGTTCCACCACCCAGTCTGACATCTGTTACCGCTGCGGTGAAGCCGGACACTATGCCAAGAACTGCGACCTCCAGGACATCTGTTACAACTGCGGGAAAAGTGGCCACATCGCCAAAGACTGCCGCGAGCCTAAACAGGAGAAAGAGCAGACTTGTTACACCTGCGGCAAACCAGGCCACCTGGCTCGAGACTGTGATCATCGGGCAGCGCAGAAATGCTACACTTGCGGCGAACCTGGACACATCCAGAAAGACTGCCCCCAAATCAGGTGCTACCGCTGTGGCGAGAACGGCCACATGGCCATCAGCTGCGATAAGGCAAGTGATGTCAACTGCTACCGATGTGGAAAGCCCGGACATATAGCCAGGGAATGCCCCTTGGAAGACTAAGCTTACCTCAACCCCCTGGTCCACTCTCCACGCCGATTAGTCGTATTTTCTCTAAAACCTGTTCGCTGATCAAAAGGTTGATAGGTGGAGGCTACCCTCAAGATCAGCAAGCTGTAACTGCTGCGTTAAAAGAGGAAAGGGCTGGACAAAATATCAAAAAAGGTTATTACAGTTAATGTGCTGTTTCTCCACACCTAAGAAGTCCAGATAGTGACTTGTCATTCAAAGTGCTATACAAATCCGGGTTCTTTGGGTGTATTTTGATGGGACACACTCCATTAGAAGTTGCCATCCAACAAATCAGAAAGACTTTTAGAACACAGCCCTTGAATCTGTTAAAATATATAGCATGTCAGATAAAGATAAATTGCCACCAAGAGAAGAAACATCAAGTAGAAAAGAAGAGAAGCTGCACCGTGGAGAGGGGAAGAAAATATCCTTTTAGGCACCCAAGACCACCCTGAGGATGTAACATTTCCTCAGATTCATAGAGCAAATAAAGATGGTTCTGGAAATGTCTGTCACTTTATCATCTTTATTATATTTAACTTTTTTGTTAATTGTTAGTTTTAAATTATTTCGCCTTGTTAGTTGTCTCTATATAAGTAACATTAGAAGACATCTCTGGCCCTTCATAGAGTGTATAGGGTGTTTGTTTGTTGTTTGTTTGTTTGCAGTACCAGGGATTGAACTCAGGACCTTGTGCTTGCCAGGGAAGAACTTATTCTAACGAGCCATCTCCCTGGCCCAGGTTTTTTTTTTTTTAATGTATAGTTTAATGCAAATAAATGAGAAAAAGATGTATAAAATGCATAAGTAACTTTGAGAAAGAAAGAAAATATCAAGAAAAATAAACAAAAATAATTGTGGGTATACATGTATTGATAGCAAAGTTTCTACTTATGTATTTTTAAATATCTAAGGAAGTAAACATAATGATTAAGATTAAGCATAGCTTGAGTATTAAATAATTTCAGAAATATTCTTCATAGGGGCTGGGGAGATAGCTCAGTAGAATAAGTGCTTGCCTGGCAAGCACAAGGACCTGAGTTCAATCCCCAGTTCTTCCAAAATAAATAAATAAATAAATAAAATTAAAAAATAAAAATGTTGGATTTGGGGTAGAAGGTAGCTCAATGGTAGGATTATTAGCTAGCTTTTGAGACTCTGGGTTTAACCCCCAGCACCTCACCCCACTCCAAACCTCCCAAAAAATTGAATTTTGTATATTACAATCCAGTCTTGAAAAATGAGTCTGAAAAACAGTTGAACTTGTATAAAACACAGAAAAACAATTTTGTTGGAGGTGCTGGGAATCAAACTCAGAGCCTCACTCATGCTATGTGTGCTGTACCTATCGAGCACCAAGCTATGTTTCCAGCCCAAGATTGTGCATTTGAATCGCTCAAAACCACCTGGACTTTCCTATGTGCTCAGGAACTTGGGTCAGAGTTAGAGGGAAAAAGCAATTGTGTCCCTTTTATGAAGGACCCACTGAATACTTAAATCTTCCACATTTTTTCCTTGAGGCAATCTTTTCTAGTCACAGGGGAAGGAAAGCCTTATTTTGACTCATCAGTATCCCTATCCCTGAAGACAAAATGGCAGCCCTTGCACCCAGAACTCAGGAGGCTGATGCAGGAGGATCTCTGCAAGTTTGAGGCTAGTCTGGGTACATAGTGAGTTCAAAGGTATCCTGAACTACATAGCAAGACCCTGCCTTAAAGAAAAAAAGAAGAAAAAGCAGCCCTTTTATTAAATCAGGCTCACAGATTTATTTTTTTTTAATTTTATTTATTTATTTGAGAGAGAGAGAGAGAGAGAGAGAGAGAGAGAGAGAGAGAGAGAGAGGCCAGCTCAGCTCACCAGGGGGCGGGCTGGCTGGCATGTGGTGCTGGGGGATTGAACCGCGGTCCCTGATGCTTTTGCCAAGCTTGTTCTAAGTAGGTGCTCCAGACCACCGAGCCATCTCTCCAGCCCCAGTAAATACAATTTTTATTTAAAAAAAAACCTTTATCTTGTATATATCAAAGTCTCCCCCTATTAGCATTATCTTTATTTTGCTTAACATTTTCCCCAGCTTAGTTATGTAGTTTTATGTCCTGGACTTTGCTATGTTCCGAGTCTGGAGCTTGTCTTTCCCTCATAATATACTTTCATGTCCTACCCATCACCTCTTCATGTGCTGGTAGGTAAACATCAACCACTTTTCAATATTCAGATATGGTTTCTTGATTATTTCCTTCTTTTAGAAATAATGTATTTTTCCCTTGGCTTCTTTCATCTCCTGTAATACATTAATAACAACTATATCATTATAACATAATTATTTGTAGGTATCCATGTGTATAACTTGGAAAGGGATTCTAGAGGACATAGAGAATGACATGGACCAGTGGTGGCAAACCTATGGTACGTGCATTATTGGGTTCTACTTTTAAGACAAAAGTTATTTATGTATGAGGCGTATTTTCTGCACTAAAACCTCAGTATTCAACTTCCATCACCAAGTTGGCTCTTTGTGATAAGTAAGTGGGTTTTGGATTGCAATTTGGCACTCAGTGTCTGAAAGGTTCTCCGTCACTGCTATAGACAAGTTTTATACCCTGCACATCCATGGTACTGTGAAATTCATGACTTATATTGGGTGCTCATTACATGCTTATTGTTTAGGAGACAAGGGATGTGGACTGAGGGTAT
>NW_004524921.1:13939-15608 GCF_000260255.1 Octodon degus
TGCTGGGGGATTGAACCGCGGTCCCTGATGCTTTTGCTAAGCTTGTTCTAAGTAGGTGCTTTAGACCACTGAGCCATCTCTCCAGCCCCTCACAGATTTATTTTACTTGATGTACACATTGTTTAACTATACTTGTGAATTAGATGCCAATATCTGAAAAGTGAAACTTCATTTTTTTTGAAAAATGAAGGGACCCACCCTGAGGGTGGGTCTGATGCAGCATGTGGTGCCAGGGATCGAACTGTGGTCCCCTGCACCTGGCTAAGCTTGCCTAAGCAGGCGCTTTGGACCACTGAGCTGTCTCACGGGCCCCAACACTTCTTATCAATATAATTATTTTTACTGTTTTGTTTTTTTTTTTTTTTTTTTCGCGGAACCGGGGATTGAACTCAGGCCCTTGCGCTTCCCAGGGAAGTGCTTATTCCACTGAGCCATCTCCCCAGCCCCTATTTTTACTGTTTTTGACACAAAGACAAAAATGAGGAAGCAACAAGCACACTTTCCTGTAGAAACTCTTTGAGCTGCAGGTGAGCAGCACTTTCTTGCTGCAGACAAGTCCCAGGGTCCTGCACTGATCCTCACCCCCACTACTTCTTGTGGTCTTGCAAAACTCTCAGACAAGGGCTCAGAATGTGGCTCAGTTGGAGAGTACTTGTCTCACATGCACAGGGCCCGGGGTTCACTCTCCAGCACGGAAAAGTAAAGAATACTCTCAGACAGCGTGTTTTACTCATGTATCCACCAAGCCCTTATACCCATTGTCTCTAGCTCTGCTGATGCCTGGGAATCTTCATATTAATATTATTCTACATATATTGATATATTATATGTAATATATACATATTAATGTATAACTTAATGTTATATATACATATATAATAATATATGTATATATTAATATCTTCATGGGCTGGGGAGGTAGCTCAGTGGCTTAAGCACCTGAGTGGCAAGTGCAAGGTCCTGAGTTCAATCCCTGGTACCACAAAAACAAACAAACAAAATATTTACATATATTAATATGTATTCTACATATGTATATTCTTCATATGAATAAATGCAGCTGGGCTTGGTGGTGCACACCTGTAATCCTAGCACTGAGGAGGCTGAGGCAGGAGAATGGTTGGGAGTTCGAGATTAGCCTGGGCTACTAGGTGAGCTCAAGGCCAGTTTGAACTGCATAACAAGAACTTGTCTCAAAAAGACAAACAAATGAACAAACAAACAAACAAATAAAGGCCACAAAATAAGGACCAAATGTATAATACATATTGGAAAAATGGGTAGAACGTGTTCAGATGAGAACAGGAACAAGGGAGAGGTGGAGGAAAGAAAAGAAGTGACAAGGAAAAGAATAGTAGGAAGAAAATAGGATCAAAACCTTTGTAAATAGGCGAGGAAGAAGTGTTGAAGGGAAGCTAGGGGAATGGGAGAAGAAGCAAGATCACATCACATTCATGAACAAATTCCCTATGCTGATCGTGAGCATTATGTATACTCTCAGTGTGCCGGTGCACCGCGGTGACGGAAACGTGCAACTACAATGACATTCCCATACTCCTGGGAATAGCTCAGAGTAAAGAACATGCAAAAGAATGGAAAAACCAAAACCATACACTTTTTTTTTTTTTTTTTTTTTTGAGACAGGGTCTCGTTATGCAGTTCAAACTGG
>NW_004524921.1:16066-18276 GCF_000260255.1 Octodon degus
ACTTATTCCACTGAGCCATCTCCCCGGCCCCACAATTAATATTTTTGCATCAGGAATAGAACTAGGCTGGCAAGATAGATCAGCAGTCTAAGCTGATTAACCTGGGTTCAATCCCAGGCACTGCATGCCGTGCTGGCCCTGCCCCAGGCACGACCAGTTAGTCACTGAGACCAGGTGTGATGGTGCACGCCTGTAATCCCAGCACTGGGGAGGCCGAAAATAGGAGCATCACTAGAAGTCTGAGCTGTGTAGTGAGACCCTGTACCAAATACATAATTTAAAAAAAAAAAACAGAAAAAAAATAAAAAAGAATAAAACTCAGGACCTCAAGCTTGCCAGGCAGGAGCTGTGCCACTAAGCTACATCTCTAGCCCTATGATACATTTTATGTAACATGTTTGATATCATAAAATTATGGCAAGGGCCAGGAATATAGCTCAGTGGCATAAGTATCTGCCTGGCAAGTGTAAGGTCCTGAGTTCTATCCCTGGTACCGCAAAAAATAAATAAATAAAATCATGGCAATGGAGGCAAGGCATGGTGGCCCACCCTTGTGATCCCATTACTTGGGAGGCTGAGGCAGGAAAATTACTGTGAGTTCAAGGGTGGCCTGGGCTACAAAGTGAGTTTAGGGTCAGCCTGAACTGCAGTATGAGATCCTGTCTCTAAAACACAAAAAGGAAAACATTATGGCAATAGAAACATATTAGTAGTCTTCAGGATGTAAGTAGGAGAGTGAGAGTGGAGGAGAAGTGAGCGTGGCTACAGAAGAGGAATACTCACATACATGAGAGTATCTGGATTGTACCAAGGGCAATATCCTGCTTGTGATATTGTACACAATATCATTGTATGGTGTACATTTAATATAATGTCAAATTATATAATAAATATGTGGTATATGATAGAGAATATAGAATTTTTTTCCCTCCCTTCAGTTCTAGGGATAGAATCCAAGGCCTTGCACCTGCTAGGCAAGCAGCCTACCACTGAACTGTATCTTTAGTCATCTTCAATAATACTTTAAGGGAGGGCGGAGAGATAGCTCAGCAGTCTAAGTGCCTGCCTGGCAAGCACAAGGACCTGGGTTCAATCCCTGGCGTGCTGTGCCAGCCCCCAAAACTGGGCATGGTGGCACATACCTGTAATCCCAGTGCTAAGGAGGCTGAGACAGGAGGATCACTGAGTCCGAGCTGTGTAGTGAGACCCTGCACCAAATACATAAATAAATCTTAAAAAAAATACTTTAAGGGCTGGCAAGATAGCTCAGTGGACTAAGTGCCTGCTTAAGCAAGTGCAGGGACTGGGGTCCGATCCCTAGCACCACAGACTGCACTGGCCCTGCCCCCATGGGCACACTGAGCCAGCCAAGGAGACTGTGCATGGTGGCGCACACTTGTAATCCCAGCACTGGGGAGGCCGAAAGCAGGAGGATCACTACAAACCTGACCTGCATACTGCGTAGTGAGACCCTGTAGAGGCACATGCGTATCATCTCACCTACTTGGGAGGCTGACAGGAGGACTGCAGGTTAACACATCTTATCTGAAAAACCTGGGGGGAGGGGGCACTCCTGGGGATGTAGCTCAATGTTAGAGATATCTGATATCAATTAAAAATTTAATGTTAATAATAGGGGATATTGAGCCAGGAGGATATGTTAACTATATGGTTTCCTTAATTTTTCCCTAAATTTAAAACTGTTCTAAAAATTAGAGTGTAGGGCCGGGGAGATGGCTCAGTAGAATAAGTGCTTCCTTGGCAAGCGCAAGGACCTGAGTTCAATCCCCGGTTCCGAAATAAATAAATAAATAAATAAATAAAAATTAGAGTGTATTTAAAATTTTAGGAGCTGAGTAGATGCTCCAGTGGCACAATTGGTTAGCACGCAGTACTTATAGAGGAGCTGGGTGTCGTGGCACATACCTATAATCTCAGCTACATGGAAGGCTGATGTGAGAGGATCTGAAGATCACAGCCTGAGCAACTTAGACCATCACAAAATTCTAAACAGGCCACTGTGGTTCACACCTGTAAGTAATCCCAGAACCTGGGAGACTGAGGGTGGTAGAACGCCATGAGTTTAAGACTAGCCTGAACTATATAGTGAGACCCTGGTTCAAAAAATGAAAATAAATAAGAAAATGAATAAATTCTAAAAGGACTGGTGAGGGCTGGAGAGATGGCTCAGTGGTCTAAAGCACCTACTT
>NW_004524921.1:18675-21741 GCF_000260255.1 Octodon degus
TTTTTTTTTTTTTTTTTGGTGGTACCAGGGGTCAAACTCAGGACCTTGCGCTTGCCAGGCAAGCACTTATTCCACTAAGCTATCTCCCTGCCCCAAATTTTATTTTATTTTATTTTTTGTATTTAGGACAGGATCTGCAGGGTCTATAGGGTCCCACTGCACAAATTGGACTCGTAGTGATTCTCCTGTTTTCAGCCTCCCAAGTGCTGGGATTACAGGTGTGCGCCACCATGGCCAAGTCTCAGGTGATGTCTCCAAGCCCCAGGGGGTGGGGCCGGCATGGTGCACCAGGGATCAAACTCTGGCCTTTGCACTTTGCCTAAGCAGGAGCTTTAATCCACTGAGCTATCTGGCCAGCTCTCAAATACAAAGTAAGCAGTTTGCTCTTTGGACCTCAAAGGCCAAGAAACAACCAGAAGAATCCTTGCTTTGTGTCATGTACACCAGCAGCAAAAACTATATAAAGCCCGGAGTCTGAACCGCCAGAGTGTCTGCTTTATGGCACACCCCTCCCAGGCAGCAGAGAGCATTTCTTCCATTCCTTTTAATAGACACACGTTTGGCCATTCCTCACTTGTCCCTGTTTTGTCAGCTTCAATGTTCTTTTCCACAAAGCAAGGACCAGAGGGCTAGAGGGATCCCGCGTTATGTATCCTTAGCGTGTAGAGGCCTGGAGTTGGTTTACAGAACCAAAAGTGAATAAATATGTTTCTATTTTTTAAATGGGAGCTAATGGTATTCTTTAAAATGATAAAGAACTTTATTTATTTATTTTGACTTTTGTTGTGTTCTTTGGTGCTAGAAACCTAACACAAGGCCTTCAGAGTATTAGGCAAGTTTTCTAGCACTGAGCTATAGTATTTTCTTTTTTTTTTTGGAGGAACTGGGGATTGAACTCAGGCCCTGGCACTTGCCAGGGAAGAGCTTATTCTACTGAGCCATCTCCCTGGCCCTTAAACAATATCTTAAACCAATCACTAACTTTATACATTACCAGGGTTTGTGATCAACCAAGCTTTGAGAGTATCTGCCTTTAAAGAGTGAGATATCCCTGTCATTGTTTGATGAATGTGAAGTTGATAAGCTAACAGAAGCAGAGAGAAGACCCTGGTAGACTTTTGATAGCATTTGAGGGTTTGTTTGGTTTTTGCTGTACTAAAGTTTGAACCCAGCTTTTTAAAAATTTACTTCAAATTGCCCTGACTGTGCTGAGACTTGCAATTCTCTTGCTTCAGCCTCCTGAATACCTGGGATTACAGACACATACCGTGTGGCCTGGTACCTTTAGGTCTTTTTTTTTTTTTTTTTTTTCGGTACTGGGGATTGAACTTACAACCTTGTGCTTGTCAGGCAAGCACTTATTCTACTGAGCTGTCTCTCCGGCCCTCCTTTAGGTCTTAATTCCAATTGTGCCTCAGGCTTTTCCTCCCTTTAGCAGATTATGAACATCATTACATTCAATTTTTCAGGGCCGGTGAGATAACTCAGCAGACTAAGCACCTTCTTAGAGAAGCTCAGGAACCGGGATTCGATCCCCAGCACCACAGGCCATGCCTGTCCCACTCTAGCCACTGAGTCTAGGATGGTGGCACACACCTGTAATCCCAGCTCTGGGGAGGCTGAAAACAGGAGAATCACCAGGAGTTCAATCTGCACAGTGAGACCTTGTGCCAAATACATTAAAAAAATCCTCAATTTTTCAATTATTTTTGAATCAGTCAAAGTTCTATCCCAGGGGCCAGGGAGATAGCTCAGTGGAATAAGCGCTTGCCTGGCAAGCACAAGGGCCTGAGTTCAATCCCCGGTTCCACCAAAAACAAAACAAAAAAAAAGTTCTATCCTTTGCCATCATTGTCTGCCTAAAACATCAATTTATTATATGATAAGAAGTTCACTGCAAATAAATAGAGAATGATTCAATGAATGACGTTGGGAAAACTGGCAACACATGGCAGAAAAGTGAAATTGTAACCAAAACTGCAAAATGGGACTTTAAAAAGTAGGTGTAGAGCTGGGTGTGGTGGCATATGTCTGTAATCCCAGCATTTGGGAGGCTGAGACAGGAGGATCACTGGGAGATCAAGGTCAGCATGGGGTACAGAGTGAGCTCAAGGTCAGCCGGCACTGCTTAGTGAGATCCTGTCTTCAAAAGACAAACAAACAAAAAATTAGGGACCTGGGAGATGGCTCAGTGGAATAAGTGCTTTTCTGGCAAGTGCAAGGGCCTGAGTTCAAGCCCTGGTTCCGGAAAAAAAAAAAAAAAAAAAAAATTAGGAGTGTTGTGTTCTTGTTGTTTGAGATAATCAATTTCTTCCAAACTTACTCCCCTTTTCCCCTGTGATCACATGGGTGAAAAAGAAAAAGAAAAAAACAAACTTACTCTCCTTGAGCATATAGCCAGCACCTCTCCTCTCCTCAGCTTAAAAGAAGTCAAAGCACTATGTGAGCCTCAGGAGGCCAAGAACCTCCTGTCTTTAGAGCCTCCAGTCTTTTCCAAGAGAAAGAGACAATGAGCTGAAGATGGTTGGAAGTGACAAAGCAGGTGTGAAGAGATTTGCATTGTCTCTGTGCTCCCCCGCCCTGAGTTCTCACTGTAAAGGACCCTAGCCCACCTAGGAACGCTGAGGTGGTGGTGGTGATTTGAGGCCAATAGGCCCCTCCTGACCCTCCTCCTTTGGTTGGAGGCCTGGTAACAGTTTGGGTGACCTTGAAGGGATGTAAGTCCCTACTCCCAAGAGTTCCGCTTTCTTAGCAGTCACTTGGGAGGACAGATTGACTGCTTGAGGTTGCCCATGAATGCTTTTGTTGGTAAAAGGACAAAGGTCACTGGGGGGGGGGGTGTGCTTCCAAGCTCTGCCTGGTTTCCTGCAAGCAAAAGAACATGAGCTTCTGTGCTGAAGTGGCAAACACAGCAGGTAACTAAATCAGACTCTCTCTCAAACTTCTTACAGAATAGCTTCCAGAGGGTTACAGATATGCATATAAATTGAAATTATTAGTCAGGTATGGTTTTTTTTTTTTAATTTTATTTATTTATGTGTGTGTGTGTGTGTGTGTGTGTGTGTG
>NW_004524921.1:22756-28913 GCF_000260255.1 Octodon degus
AAAAAAAAAAAAAAAAAAAATGGAAACATCAGATTCACTTATTCTGTAAGTCCTTACGAAGTTAATTATCATAAACACAGATTAGCAGCCAGACTAAATATATAAATATATTTCACATAAAACAGTTATAGTAAATCAAGGATCACTTTCAGATACATTGGCCATGCTGTATTACAATAACTTACTTTTCCCCTATTATCTGTCTTTTATTTTGCACTTGTATTTGGGGTTTCTCACATAACAGAAACCACATGATGTTTAAGCTTCTGTGTCTGATTTACTTAACATGATCTCAAGATATATCCATTTTCCTAAAAATGACTCGTTTATCCTTTATTATGACAGAGTAGTATTCCATTATTATAAATGCCACATTTTCTTTATGTATTCATCTGTTCTTTTTTCTTTCTTTCTTTTTTTTTTTTCTGGTTCCAGGGATCACACTCAAGACCATGTGCTTGCAAGACAGGCGCTTATGCCACTGAGCTATCTCCACGGCCCCCCATTCATCTGTTGATGGACATATAGGTTACATCCAAGGTTTAGCTATTATGAATTGTGTTATTATAAACATGGGTATGCATTATTGCTTTAATGTGATTTAACTCTTGGGGAAACATATCTAGAAGGGAATTGCTGAGCTAAATGAAATTTGTATTTTCAGTTTTTTGAGGAATCTCCATACTGATTTCCATACTGTTTATACTATTTTACATTCCCACTAAAAAGGGTTTCTTTTCCCCTATAGCATTTGTTACTATTTGATTTATTTCCTCTTTTTTTTTTTTTTTTTTTTTTGTGGAACCGGAGATTGAACTCAGGCCCTTGCGCTTGCCAGGGAAGCACTTACTCTACTGAGTCATCTCCCCAGTCCACTATTTGATTTCTTGATGTTAGCCATTCTTTGAATATAGTGGAATCTTATTTTATTTTATATTTCTTTAATGACCAGAAGGATATTGAACTTTTACAAATATATTTACTCACCATTTGTATTTCTTATTCTGAGAAGTGTCTATTTTAGCTGCTCATTTTTTGATTGGGTCTTTATTTTGAAGGGATACAATATTTCTTTGTTCTTTACATATTCTAGGTATTATTCCTCTGTTTGAGAAATAGCTGGAAAGATTTTTTTCTTTCTTTTTTTTTTTTGATTTTTTTTCTATTCTATAAGTTGTCTCTTCATTCTATTCTGTTGGTGGTTTCCTTTACTGTATAAAATTGTTTTCTTTTTTCTTTCTTTAGTTTTTAAATTAATTTTGTTTTCTATTATTTATTTATTTATTTATTTATTTATTTATTTATTTACAGTACCAGGGATAGAACTCAGGACCCTGCGCTTTGTTTTCTTTTTTAGACACAAGGTCTTGCTATGCAGTTCAGGCTGGCTTGAACTCACTATGCATCCCAGACTGGCCTTGAGCTTGCAGCAATCTTCTTGCCTCAGCCTCCTAAATGCTAGGATTACAGGTGTGCACCACCATGCTTTCTAGATTAAAGTGTTTTTATTTTAACATTTAGGTCTTTGCTGTATTTTGATTTTAGTTTAGTACATGCTGAGAGAGATGAATCTGGATTTAATCTTCAAGTGAATAGTCAGTTTCTCCAGGACCATTTGTTCAAGAGGCGATCTTTTCTTCAAGGAAAGTTTTTAGTACCTCTCAAAGTGCAGGTAGCTGAACATGCCTAGCACTTCTGCATTCTCTGTTCCACTGGTTGACTTGCCTATTTTTGTTTCAATACCATGCTGGTTTTATTTTGTTTTGTTTTTATCACTATAGGTTTATTGGGCTGGGGAGATAGCTCAGAGGCATAACTCCTGCCTAGCAAGCACAGGGTCCTGAATTTGATCCTTTCTCCCCCACCCCGCCCACGGTACCAGGGAATGAACTCAGGACCTTGCATATGCCAGGCAAGTGCTTATTCTACTGAGCTATCTCCCTGGCCCTGTGAATTTGATCCTTGATTAAAAAAAAAAAAAAGAAAAACAAACAAACAACAAAAATAAATAAAATAAAATAACTATAGGTTTGTAGGGAGGGCGAGATAGGTCAGTGGGCTAAAGGCCTGCTTAGGCAAGTGCAGAGACTGAGGTTCGATCCCTGGCACCATGGGCTGTCCAAACCCCACCCCTGTGGGTACACTAAGCCTGCCACCAAGACTAGGTGTGCCGGCGCACACCTGTAATCCCAACACTGGGGAGGCTAAAAACAGGAGAATCACTATGAGTCAGAGCTGCTAGTGTACCAAATACATGAAAAAAAAAAAGCCACCAAAAAACTATAGGTTTGTAGTACAACCTGAAGTCCAAGATTGTTGTGCCTCCTGCTTTGCTCTGATTGCCCAGGGTTGCTTTTGCTATTGTGGGTATCTTCCATATGAATCCATACAAATTTTTGGACTGTTTTCTCTAGTTGTATAAGGAATACTGTTGCTGTTTCAATTGGGGTTGCTTTAAAACTATTTATCTGTTCAAAAGTATGGCCATTTTGACAATACTGGTTCTCCTCATCAGAGGAGCTTGGGACCTCACTGTCACTAAAGATGACTCTGGTACCTTTGTGCAGAGCTCTGGTGCTTACTTTGACCATCGCTTCCTGGCTCCAGTGCAGATCCCTCAGTCTGCTAGCACAGATCCTCCATCCCAGTGGCATAAACTTCCTAGCTTCCACCATGACCTTTGGGGCTTCCCAGTACAGATCCACAAAATAGGCCTGCATAAAACATTGTCGTGGGCTCTAGGTCTTCAGCGGGACTCAGGAAGGACACTGCCATGCATGCTATCCAGCCCCTCAGCTGGAATCTCTGGTCTTTAGTGTGTAGATAGATTTCCTGCACTCTGTGTATGACTCTTTGGGTGACTGTTATAAAATAATCTCATAATTAAGTGTCTTGTATTGTATTGTTCACTTGCAAAACCCCAAACTACAACACCCTTTGAAAACTGCATCCAGGAGCTGGGAGGTGGCTCAGTAGAATAAGCGCTTGCCTGGCAAGCACAAGGGCCTGAGTTCAATTCCTGGTTCCGCAAAAAAAAAAAAAAAAAGAAAGAAAGAAAGAAAAGAAAACTGCATCCAGAACCGGGGAGATAGCTCAGTGGTCTAAGCGTCTGCCTGGCAAACTCAGGGACCCAGGTTCAATACCCAGCACCAGGCCACCGAGCTGGCCACCCAAAACCGAGCATGGTGGCACACACCTGTAATCCCAGTGTTGGAGAGGCTGAAACAGGAGGCTCACTATGAGGCCAAGCTGCGTAGCGAGAACCTGTACCAAATACATGAAAAAAAGAAAAAAAATTTAAAAAACTGCATCCAGCTTCAAGCACATGTGTGACTACTAGAAAGATTTAGCAGTGTTAGAAAATGCAAAAATAGACAATAGATGGGCACCATGGGTACTGACCTCAGCTGTTCTACATGGGCCTTCTCCCTGCCCTGCCAGGACCCAGAGATCTGCATTTGATTTTTTTTTGGGGGGGGGGAGTATGGTTGCTCTGTATAGTTCTCATTATGTAGCTCAGACTGGCCTCAAACTCATGCAATCCTCCTGCCTCAGGCTCCTGAGTGCTGGGATTACAGGCGTGCCGACCACACCCGCCTGAGGTCTGCATTCTTGGAGCTGCAGTGGGCTACAACTACTGCAGATGACTCACAGCTTCTGGTCTGTCTAGAAACAATGGGCCCAGAGGTAGGCTTTTTTCTGCCTTTCCCTTCCCTTTCTTGGGACCAGGTGGGATTGGAGCCCCTAGGGGTCCATTAGTGACCTGGATCAAGCCTTTGTGAGGCTGGGAGGAGGCCGTGCTACAGTAGAAAGCATGACAGGTAAGTGTGTGTGCTCCTCGTCGCTGTGGAGTTTTCCATCATCTGCTACTCTTATCCAAATTTCCACTCTAATTTGCCCACTGAGCTATCTCCCCAGCCTCTCTAAGAGTTTATAAGCAACATCTATTTTGTTTTCCTGGGTGAGAAGTCAAGAACTATAGGTAAAATGTAAATAATAATTGTTAAAATGTGGGGCTGGGGAGATGGCTCAGTAGAATAAGCGCTTCCCTGGCAAGTGCAAGGGCCTGAGTTCAATCCCCAGTTCCACACAAAAAAAGAAAAAAAGAAAAAAAAAGTTAAAATGTGAATGGACCCTCCTCTCCCCCCTTTTTTTTGGTACCAGAAATTGAATTTGGGACCTTGCACTTGCCAGGCAGGTGCGTATGTCTCTGAGCCATATCCTCAGCCTAAAACATGAATGGGATCTGAGCTTTTTCTGTGCCCCTAGTAGGCCAGGCCAAGCATTAGACACTAATATAGCCTGGGACAGATATGGTGAGATGCTTTTACAGGCTTGTGTGGCTAATGTTCACCTTTGCCAAGAAAGATCCCTCACGGCTGGGAAGATAGCTCAGTAGAATAAGCACTTGCCTGCCAAAAAAGATCCCTCAGTATCCTGAATCTGCTGTATCCCATGCTGGCAACAGACTTGTGCTTGGAGGGGCTTCCCAAGGTGCTTTCATATTTTTAAATCATTTTCCCCTGGGAAAACCAATGAAGAAAACCGGATCATCTACCCTCCTTTGTTTACAAAATGACTAACTGCAGAAGCAAGAGCTATGTTGTCCTGCCAGGCTGGCATTAATTCATCCAGTCCCTGTACAGAAGATATTTGTACCTTTACTTCTAAATTTGACTACTAGCAAGATGAATATACTATGTACAGTGTAGTATAGAAGTAAATTATATCTGTGCCTTTGGGGACATGGCTGTGTTAGTGCTGCTGAGTTTGGTGGCAGCCTAGGGTCAGTCACCAGATGTCCAACATATGTAGTTTTTCCTTAAGTGCTACAAAGTTTAGAGGTTCTGTTTGAATATTCCTCAAGTCAAGTTCAGAATCTGTCTCACCATCAGTTTCTCCAATGACTGCAACATTGTCACCTCTTAAAATGTATAATCATAATACCACTTCTACTCCCTGTGAAGAGTTGGATATTTGCTCATAGCTTCCATTCAAAACCAAATTATTATGGCTGGCCAGATAGCTCAGCAGACTAAAGCACCTGCTTAGGCAGACTGCAGCAGCTGGGATCTGATCCCCAGCTTGCTGTGCCGGCCCCACCCCCAGGGCACAGAGCCAGCAATTGAGACTGGGCATGGTGGCGCGCGCCTGTAAGCCCACCACTTGAGAGGCTGAAAACAAGAGAATCACTATGAGTCAGATTACGTAGTGAGACCCTGTAGACCTGTAGACCTTGTCCTAAATACAGAAACAAAACAAAACAGCACCCAAATTATTGGTCTGGTAGATATAGGGGAAAGAAACACCCAACCTGTTAGACCTCTGGTATGAGTTCATGTTCTCTAAAATCAGAGAATGAATTTAGGAACAATGCAGGTAAGAGTAGAATATATTTATTTGGGGAAAGAAAGCTTCTGCCCAAGAGATACAGAAAGGGTCCCAAGTGTGTTGCCAAGGACCCTGTCTTTTCTACAGATTTTATACAGCAAAACCATGAGGTGAGGCAGGTCCAAGGTGGGGAAAAATGGGAAACTGCAAGGTGGGAGTGAGGTGGGACAAAACTATGGCCAACCAATAAGATTATAATTGCTCAGGTAGAATTGATCAAATGGGGATCAAATGGGGAAGCAAGTCATGTAGCAAGAGGGCATGAACACAGAGCACGGGCCTTTCCTGTAGGGGTTGGGTTAGTGGCTCTTCCTGGCTTTCTCAAGGTGATAGATACCTATTTAGAATATCAGTCCTTGATATCTATCCTTAGGAAATAATTATATGGGTGAATCTGTTTTATCTTTTGTCTTGAGGTCTGGCCCACAGTAGCGGTGTCTATCTTAAAGATGTCATTGACTAGTTAAAAATTGTTATTTTTTTAGTGTGGCTGACAATATTGTATCAAAAACTAAAACGGGGGGGGACTAAAACATGAAATATTTGTAAGCAAGCAGGGCTTAATGCTTGCTCAGAGCCATTTTGTAAGGTGGATATCCATTACAAACAATGTCATCATTATTATTTATTATTATTTTTTTTGGCTCCGAATGACCTCAGGGCAGGTTTGGCCTGCTTGAGTTGTGGGGATCGAACTACAGCAACTGAGCCTGACTGCTTTGTTGAAGCAGCCACTTAAAGAGCTGAGCTACGGGGCAGGCTATAT
>NW_004524921.1:29458-32781 GCF_000260255.1 Octodon degus
GAAGGATATATATATATATATATACACACACACACACACACACACACATATCTAGCACTAAAGAGGCAGTATATTGCAATTATGAAAGAGCATAGATTTCATAGACTTAGATTTCAACAGTTGTGCTGTGTGTTCTTAAGCAAGTCTCCATTCCTGTGAGAATATTTTTTTGCCTGTAATAAAATAGATAGCTTAAAAGGTCACTATGAAATTTACTTGAGATATTACCTCAAATACTTGGTTTAACCCTAGTACCACTTCTACTCCCTGTGATGAACTGCACACTCAGTTATGGTTTTCATCCAAAACAAATCTATAGCTTAGTGGCCTAAGTACCTACCTGGCAAGCACAATGTCTTGAGTTCAATCCTCGGTACTTGGGGAAAAAAAGCTCAAAAAACAAATCTGATGAAGAATGCTGGGCCAGTGAGATAGTTCAACAGACTAAGTACCTGCTTAGGCAAGTGCAAGGACAAGGGTACAATTCCCGGCACTACACACTGCTCCTGCCTCACCTCCAGGAACGTTCAGCCGGCCACCAAGACCCAGCATGGTGGCGCATGCCTGCAATCCTAGCACTGGGGAGGTTGAAGACAGGAGGATCACTATGCATCTGAGCTGCATAGTGAGACCTTGTACCAAATACATGAAGAAGAAGAAGAAGGAGGAGGAGGAGGAGGAGGAGGAGGAGGAGCAGGAGGAGGAGGAGAAGGGAGGAGGAGGAGGAGAATGGTTTTAGGAGAAACACAGGCAAGGGCAGTGCAGATTCCAATATATTTCTCACTATTTGTTGTCCCTAGAAATATATATTAGGAAAACCAGGCATCATGGTGGCACACATCCCAGCATTCCGGAGGCTGAGGCAGGAGGATCACTGCAAGTTCGAGACCATCCTGGGCTAAAAAGTGAGCTCAAGGCCAGTTTGAACTATATAAAAAGACCATTTCAAAAAGACCAAAATAAAAAAAGAAAAATTAGGGGGAACAAATTGTGAGAAAGAAAGTATGGTAAGGAATTGGTGGGAGATAATGGATAGTTTTATTTTTTGTAGCTTTTATTTTCTTTTGGTGCTGGAAATTGATCTTGGCACTTTCCACTTACCAGACAGGCACTGTACCACTGAGCTATATCACCCAACTGGATGATGGATAGTTTTTTTTTTTCCCCCTTGTAGTGGGATTTGAACTCAGGACCTTGTGCTTGCCAGGCAGTCACTTACACCACTGAGCTACCTCCCTGACAATAATAGCTAGTCTTGGCGAGGCTTTTAATATAAATTCATCTAGTACTACCTCAGAAATGAGAAGATTCTAGGTTTTTTGGTGACTAATTTCTATCCTTCCTAGTAAAGAGAAGTGGGGATATGTTCATTAATTTTTAAAATTAGGGGCCGGGAAGATGGTACAGTGGAATAAGCACTTGCCTGGCAAGCTAAAGGCCTGAGTTCAATCCCCGGTACCACCAAAAATAAAAAAAATGAAATAAAGTTTATTGGTACATTTTAGGTATACATAACAATCACATCATAGGAAATTTGTACCAGTATGTGACATATCCTGATCCCCCCCCAACCATTCTCTCACTCCTTATTTTCGAAAGCTTTGTTTTATATTTTCCTTCTTTTCATGTTTTTTTTTTCCTTTTCTTTTCCTTCTCCCCCTTCCCTCATGCCCTTTCCCATGTGAACATTTTCTTTCTATTTCACAACATGTATCATACATTTTGGTCCATAGTTCGTTCGTTCTTTCTTTCTTTCTTTCTTTCTTTCTTTCTTTCTTTCTTTCTTTCTTTTTCTTTTTCTTTTTCTCAGAACAAGGGATTGAACTCAGGCCCTTGCACTTGCCAGACAAGTGCTTATTTTACTGAGCCATCTTTCCGGCCCCTCTTTATTTTTAATTTATGTATTTCATACAGAATCTCATTATGCAACTTGGA
Source organism: Octodon degus (assembly GCF_000260255.1). NCBI lineage: Eukaryota > Metazoa > Chordata > Mammalia > Rodentia > Octodontidae > Octodon > Octodon degus. The sequence goes on from NW_004524921.1 coordinate 31,394, forward strand.
TTCATAGTGATCTGCCTGCTCAGCCTCTCAATCCTGGGATTATAGGTCTGCACCACCACGCATGGTTTCGGTGGGGGCTCAGTGGGCCAAAGGAGGGGCCCGAATAGCATGCAGTGCTGGGGAATGAACCTGGGTCCTTGCACTTGCGAGGCAGGTGTTTAGACCACTGAGCTATCTCTTCAGCCCCTTGGTCCAAATTTATACTTTTGGTTTCTCATACCCAAGAAACAATTCAGTATTTACATGTATGTGTCCTATTTGTTTTACTTAAGAGTATGGTTTTAGGGCCAGGGATTTAGCTCATCAGCACAGTGCCTGTCTAGCAAAGTACGAGGTCCTAAGTTCAGTTCCTAGTACCAAAAAAAAAAAAAAAAAAAAAAGCGGATGGTCTCAAGATACATACATTTACCTAGAAATATATTATTTATTTTGTCTTTGTGAAACAGGGTCTCACTATGCAGTTTATGCTGGTCTTCAACTTACTTTGTAGCCCAGGCTGGCCTCAAACTTGCAGCAGTCTTCCTGCCTCAGCCTCGTGAATGCTGGGATTGCAGGCGTGTGCCACCACACCTGGTTTACAAAAGTCTTAAATGTATCTTTTCATGGTAGAATACTATTCCATTGTATATATTTAAAACATCTTTTTTTTTTTTAAACCATGTTGTCTTCATCCATCCATCTGTTGATGGGCATTTGGGCTGTTTCCAAGATTTAGCTATTACAAATAGTGCTGCTATAAACTTGGTTGTACATGTATCAACATAACATGACGTTTTAAACTCTTTTGGGAAGATACCAAGAAGGGGAGTTCTTGGGTAAAGTGGAATTTCCAGTTTTAGTTTTTTGAGGAATCTCCACACCGATTTCCACAGCGGTTGTACCAGTCTGCATTCCCACCAACAGTGGAGAAGGGTTTCTTGTTCCCCACAGCCCCTCCAGAATTTGTTATTGGTTGACTTCTTTTTAAAAAATGTATTATTTATTTATTTTTATTATCTAATGAGAATACCAAATAGAAAAAAAGAAAAAAGAAAAAGAAAGAAAGAAAAAGAAAAGAAACGAAACAACATACAAATTAACCAAACAAAACAATAGGACTTTGACAACAGTTGCTGTATTTGGTTGACTTTTTTTTTAAACCAGGGATCAAACTCAGCATCTTGTGTTTACCAGGCAGGTGCTTAAGCCTCTGGTTATCTCCCTGGCCCTTCATCAACCTCTTAATGATAGCCATTCTTTCTGAAGTGGGATGGAATCTTAGTGTTTCGATTTGCATCTGTTGAATAACAAGTGATGTTTGACATTTTTTCATATATTTATTTGTCATTTGTATTTATTCACCTCAGATGTCTTTACATTTTGACTCCTCCTCCTCCTCCTCCTCCTCC
>NW_004524921.1:32881-34595 GCF_000260255.1 Octodon degus
CCTCCTCCTCCTCCTTTGACGGAACCGGGATCAGGCCCTTGAACTTGCCAGCGAAGCGCTTATTCCACTGAGCCATCTCTCCGGCCCCAGGGTTCTGATTATTTTGAGTTCTTTTTACACATTAGTAGAGGAACAGTTTGGCTGAGGAACAGCTGGCAAAAATATTTTCCCACATTGTGGGTTGTCTCTTTACTCTGTTGGTTTCTCTTGCTATGGAAAAGGTTTTGGGGTGGCTGGGGAGATAGCTCAGTAGAATAAGTACTTGCATGGCAAGCGCAAGGGCCTGAGTTCAATCCCCGGTTCTGCAAAAAAAAAAAAAAAAAAAGCTTTTTAGTAAGATGAGATCTCAATTGTTGATTCTTTGTGATATTTCTTGTGTGACTGGGGTTTTGCTCATGAAGTCTTTGCCTACACCAATGTCTTGAAGAGTGCTACCATTGTATCTTCCAGAGATTTAGTGTTTCTGTTTAAATATTTAGATCCTTGATGTATTTTGATTTTAGTTTAGTGCATTGTGAAAGATATAGGTCTAGTTTTAATCCTCTGTGTGTGAAAACATTTTTCCAGCACTGTTTGTTAAAGAGGCTATCTTCTAATAAAGGTATTTGGCATAGAGGTATTTACTATGTTGTACTTTATTTATTTATGTATTCATTTATCTTTATTTATTTATTTATTTATTGGTGGAACCGGGGATTGAACTCAGGCCCTTGCACTTGCCAGGGAAGCACTCATTCCATTGAGCCATCTCCCTGGCCCCTCATTTATATTTTTGAGACAGGGTCTCAGTGAGCAGTTTAGGCTGACCTTGAGCTTACTATATAGCCTTAACTCGAAGTGATCCTTTCATCTCAGCCTCCCTAAGTACAGGGTTCACAGGTGTGCACCACCACACCTGGCTGTGTTTGCTTTTTTTTTTTTTTTTTGCGGAACTGGGGAGTTTCCAGGGAAGCGCTTATTCCACTGAGCCATCTTCCTGGCCCTTAAGGCTGTGTTTTCTTGAGATGTTAGTAACATTTAGTTTTGAGATTTAATTTGCTGCTTTACTGGAATCATAGGACAGATGGTATATGAGCCTATATGTTTCTTTTCTTTCTTTGTCTTTTTGAGAGAGTGTCTCACTATGCAGCTTGGGCTGACCTTCAGCTCACTTTGTAGCCCAGGCTGGTCTCGAACTTATAGTGCTCCTCCTTCCTCAGCCTCACTAGTGCTGGGGTTCCTGGCGTGTGCCATCAGACTCAGCTATGTTGCACTTCAGATGTCTCTTTAAGTCTCTCTTGGCTTGGTATTTAAGTCTGTGGAAGTTTCAGTCCACTCGGCCAGCTCCAAGGCAGAGTGCCACGTGGCAGAGGGCAGCAGTTCATGGAGGCAGAGAAAAAGGATATTAAATAGGATAAAATTTTAACAATTATTGAATCTAGATTGTATTCATAGAGGAGATTGGAGGCTGAAGGTACAGCTCAGAGGGAGAGGCCTTTTCAAGCTTGCATATGGCCCTGAGTACAATACCCAGCACAGAAAGAAAGAAAAAGAAAAAAATAATAAACATTAATACATACGATATTGATTTTAGAAATTGTATATGTAGCCAGAAGTCTTTATAAATTGCTAAAATGTTAAAAACAAAAAAACAGCCAGGGATACAGCTGAGTGGCACAGCACCTGCCTAGAAAACACAAGGCTCTGAGTTTGATTCCCAGTGGTTGGGGGAATA
>NW_004524921.1:34695-36680 GCF_000260255.1 Octodon degus
GAGGCTGTGTGGTTAGCATGATTATTGGTAAGCAGAGTCAAAATATCATATTCTGGGTTGCTCAACATAGATTAGATAGTGAGAAAAATATTGCTGCATATCCATATGAACAAGTCAGGTTTTTCCTGTATTATTACTATTATTTTTTATAATGCATTTGGTACAGGGTCTACATGGTCTCACTATGTAGATCAGATGTAGTGATCCTTCTGTTTTCAACCTCACCAGCGCTGGCATTACAGGCGTACCACCATACCTAGTCCCAATTTGCTTTCTCAGCGTGTGTGTGTGTGTGTGTGTGTGTGTGTGTGTGTGTGTGTGTGAGGGGAGCCAGCACAACAGGCCAGGGATTTTTTTGGGGGGGGTGGAACCGGGGTTTTGAACTCAGGCCCTTGTGCTTGCCAGGCAAGCGCTTATTCTACCGAGCCATTTCCCTGACCCTAAGGCCAGGAATTGAGCCCGGCCACAGCTTCACTCTGCCTAAGCAGGAGCTTTAATCTGCTGAGCTATCTGGCTGGCCCTTGCCTGTACTTCTGAGTACAAATCATTTTTCTTTTGCTAACCTGATATTAAATCATATGTGGTAGAAACAAATAAGAAAAAATTCGCCATGAAACAAAAACATACGTAGTGTGTGCTTTTATTGGGCACACACATTATGGGTGACGTGAGAATGGTGTTGCGGAAACAAAACTGAATGAAGACAGGAATCTTAGGGCAGACTCTGATAGCCACTACCCAGTGGCATGACACTGCAGTCTCTGAGCCTCCTAGGGATGTGGGTGCTTCACCACAAGTGGCTGCTTCTCAAGTTCTGTTTCTTTTTTTCTTTTTTTTTTTTTTTTTTGCGGAACTGGGGATTGAACTCAGGCCCTTGCGCTTGCCAGGGAAGTGCTTATTCCACTGAGCCATCTCCCCGGCCCCTCAAATTCTATTTCATACCTTCAGATAATTATAATTTGGAACTCTTGGCATTGATGTGATCAGTCAGTATGAAATGTGCAATAAAAAGTCTGAGACTGTAGATTTGTAGACACGCCAGTCTCCAAGAGAAAGCTACTTAGTATTTTATTGTTGCAGGATGTAGGTACCACTGCTTGGCTGGAGCATGGAGCTCCAGTGACTGTAAACTTGATGACAGTAATGAGCTAAAGAGGAAGAATTTAGAATACAGGAAAATAGTTTATTTTTGGAAAGAACAGAAGAAGAGAAGACAGACAACTAGCCTGGGAGAGTAGGGGGTACCAGATGTGAATGCCCAAAGATCTTGGTCCTCAGATCTTTTTAATAAATTTAGGACTAGTGATTTGTCCCCTCCCCCATGTGGACACCTGGATGTTGTCGCCATCTGATTGGCTCTCTGGCAGTATTTAAACCTAACCTAAACACCTCAATCTACATTCTTTCTACCCTTTTCATTCCTTCCTGCGCTTTTGTGATGGATGAGCGTGGGGAGAGGGGCCTCACTGAAGGGCAGTGGAGAGTTCGAAAGTAAAGGGACCTGTGCGGGTGTGGTGCAGCGGTATAGGGATGCTAACATAAAAATGTATGTGTAAATATGTATATATGTATAAGTGTGTGTGTCTCTTATAAAACAAGAATCCTTAGGTGACTGCGCTTGTCTCCTTCGTGTATATCAGGTGACTGGGTTGGTTTCTCTGGGCTTTTCTGTTTCTAGCATGGCTGGCTTCTTCCTTGCTTGGTTAACTCTTTCAGATACATTCTTATGGTAATTGTGTTAGCTGGTGCCTCTCTGGGTGCAGTTTCTCTTTTGTTTTTCTAATTGTTCTAACTATAGAGTCTACTTGCTGAGGCAGAAGCTGCTTTTAGTAAGATTCTCCATTGATTCTTTTTTTTCCTTTGTAAGACAAGGTTGAAAGCTGCAGCTCAGGCAGGCCTGAAGCTCACTTTGTAGCCCAAGCTGGTTTTGAACTCACAACGATCCTCCTGCCTCAGTCTTCGGTGTACTGTGATTGCAGGCATGC
>NW_004524921.1:37540-53296 GCF_000260255.1 Octodon degus
TACTTCTTCTTCTTCTTCTTTTTTTTTTTTGGAACCAGGGATTGAACTCAGGCCCTTGTGCTTGCCAGGGAAGTGCTTATTTTTTTTTGTTGTTGTTGTTTTGTTTTTTTGTTTTTGGTGGAACCAGAGATTGAACTCAGACTCTTGTGCTTGCCAAGCAAGCGCTTATTCTACTGAGCTATCTCCCTGGCCCCATATTCATTGTCGTTTTTAATGTGCATTTTCTTTTGAGACAGAATCTCACCATGTAGCTCTGGAGCCCAGGCTGGCCTGGAGCAATCTGCCTGCCTCACCTGGCCCGGTGAATTGCACTTTCTTTGTGGCTTACTGACTTGAGCATCCTACTCAAGTGCTTGGTAGACATTTGTATATTTTGGGGGAAATGTCTATTTCCCCCCCCCCCATCAGGGATTGAACTCAGAACCCTGCGCTTGCCAGGCAGGTGCTTATTCTACTGAGCCATCTCTCCGGCCCTGGAAATGTCTACTCTGATTCTTTGCCTTTTGTTTTTTGATCACAGGAGGTTTGACCCAGGGCCCAAAGCAAGCTTGCTTTCTTTTCTTTTCTTTTCTTTTCTTTTCTTTTCTTTTCTTTTCTTTTCTTTTCTTTTCTTTTCTTTTCTTTCTTTCTTTCTTTCTTTCTTTCTTTCTTTCTTTTTTTTGGCAGAACCGGGGATTGAACTCAGGCCCTTGCGCTTGCCAGGGAAGCACTTATTCTACTGAGCCATCTCTCCAGCCCCCAAAGCAAGCTCTCTAACACCAGGCTGCATATATCTCAACCCTTTAAATTTTTATTTATTTATTTTCTTTGGGACAGGATCTTGCTAAATTATTGCTAAATTCCCAAGTGGGGCGCAAACTGGTAACCTTCACCTATCAGCGTGCCCAGCTTCAGAGTTATATATTCTTTTAGTTTGTCTACTTGACTTATTCCTACTTTTTTGTCATTTAACTTCCATTATAATGACTAGCCTTTGTACACTTCTTATACATTTTTACTTGAGTGCATTTTTAAAAAACTTTATATTTTTATTAGTACATGTTTGTCATACATAATGCTCACATTCATCATAGGGAATTTGTACCTGTACATAACATCCCGATTCTTTGTTTCCCATCCCCCTACCCTCCCTTCAACCCTTCTTCCCCTCCCCATTTACACAAGCTTTGTTTCCACTTTTCCTTCTAGTCTCTTTTCCCCCTTTCTTCTCTGCTCTCCTCTGTTCTCCTCCCATTTGGCCGGCCTACCCTTATCATCTGGATGATGTTACTGAGGTAAAAGAAATAAAGATCATGTGGAAAATGCAGTACTTTAGGTAGATTATACATGAGTCAGCTCACTAGGGGAAGGACCTTAGATAGAGTTGGATAATCTACAATACATATTTTTTTTAAGTTGAGAAGGAGTGGGGCAGGGGCGATGGCTTGGTGGAATAAGTGCTTCCTTGGCAAGCACAAGGGCCTGAGTTCAATCCCTGGTTCTGCCAAAAAGAAAAAAAAAAGTTGAGAAGAATTTTTTTTTTCTTTTTGACTGGCTCAGCCTGCCTTAAGGGCAGTTCTGGTAAGGCAGATGGAGCTGGGGTTTGAACCCAGTATCCTGCGCCTGACTGCATTTGCATGAGCAGGTGCTTGAACAACTGAGCTAACCAGCAGGCACCCTAATTGACCATATTGATAAGAATTAAAATAAGGGCCGGGGAGATAGCTCAGTAGAATAAGCTCCTGCCTGACAAGTGCAAGGTCCTGAGTTCAATCCCTGGTACTGCAAAAATAAAAACAAAAAGAATTAAAGTAAGACTAGAGGGTCTGGGGAGGTGGCTCAGCAGAATAAGTGCTTCCCTAGCAAGCGCAAGGACCTGACTTCAATCCCCAGTTCGGGGGGGGGGGGGCGGGGGGGAAGAATAGACAGTGAGCTAAGACTTCATACCAAGAAGGAATTTCCATGTGTGTGTGTGTGTGTGTGTGTGTGTGTGTGTGTCTGTGTATGTGTGTGGCCTGCTCAGGCCACCTTGGGGCTGGGGCTGGCACAGCATATGGTGCTGGGGATTGAACAGGGATCCGTGCAGCTGCCTAAGCTTGCCTAAGCAGGTGCTTCAGACTGCTGAGCTATCTCGCCAACCCCAGGAAATTCCATAAGCAACAGGAAATGCATAACATTCCCTCCTTTTTTTTTTTTTTTCATTTTATGTATTTGGTATGGGGTCTCATTACACAGCTCAGAATCATAGTGATCCTCCTGTTTTCATCCTCCCCAGCACTGGGATTAAAGGTGTATGTCACCACACCCAGACTCGGGTGGCCTTGGTGGCTGGCTCAGAGCACTCTGGGGATGAGGCTGGCCTGGCATCTGGGCCCAGGGATCGAACCGTGGGACCTACGCTTGCCAAAACAGGCGTTTAGTCTGCTGAGCTATCTTGCCGGCCCTCAGACCATTCCCTCTTAAAGAAAGATGCAGGGGCCGGGGAGATAACTCAGTAGAATAAGAGCTTGCCTGGCAAGTGCAAGAGCCTGAATTCAATCCCCAGTTACACACACACACACACACACACACACACACACACACACAATGCAGCCACTCCCTTCTAGGTTCCTGAGTTTTGAGGACACTATTATATAGTACAAATTAACTAGTTTTTTTCTACCTAATTTTCAGTCAACCTTATTATATGTTAAAGAATTGGGTTAGAAGTCTTACTTCAAATTGCTCCTTTAAAATCTACAGAGCCATGGGCTAGCCAAATAGCTCAGCTGATTAAAGTACCTGCAAGCAGGCGCAGGGGCCGGGGGTTTGATCCCTGGGCCTGTTGTGCTGTCCCTGCCCCTGGAGCGCACTGAGATGGCAATTGAGATTGGGTGTGGTGGCGTGCGCTGTATTCCCAACACTTGGGAGGCTGTAAACAGGCAGATCACTACGAGTCTGATCTAGTAGTGAGATCCGGAATACCCTGTAGACCCTTCTTAAAAAATATATAACAGGGGCCGGGGAGATGGCTCAGTGGAATAAGCGCTTCCCTGGCAGGCGCAAGGGCATGAGTTCAATCCCCGGTTCTGGGGAAAAAAAAATACAGAACCATAAGTGCCTTCCTGGCAAGCACAAGGTTCTGAGTTTGATCCCTGCTACCACCAAAATCAATCTATCAATCAATCTACATAGCCACCTTTCTTATGTAACCACTAAACAACTGGGAGATTCTTGTGTTCTGTTTATGTACAATTAGCTCTGGATTCAGGGAGCATATAGCTATTCTCTTGGTGGGGACTCCTCCAGGAAATTTGGGCTCTATTCTTATTTCTAAAAGGAGATCTCCTAATTCCTTCCTTTGGTTCATGACTTCATTCCTTGACATTTGTGGTGCCACAAGCTCGGTACATACAGTAACATCAGGTAGAAAAAAGACAAGGAAGCTCAAATGTTTTGTTTCCCTGATTCACTTGAAATGCTGGGTCAAAGCCTTGCTCAGCTTTGCTATTTTAATCATGGTACAAGTGTCTGTATTGTAAGATTTATTAGTCCTGCATTTACTTAGTTTGCCTCATTCGCCTTCAACATGAGAATACCAACAGTAACTAAAGCAATTCTTTTTATTTTATTTTATTTTATATTTTTTGGTGGAACCAGGGATCGAAGTCAGGTCCTTGAGCTTGCCAGGGAAGCACTTATTCCACTGAGCCATCTCCCCGCCCCCCCCCCAAGCAGTTCTTTTAAAAAAATTTTTACTAAAGTAATTCTTGCCCTGGGTATTTACCTCAGTCAGTGGTGCAGTGCCTTCCTGGCAAGCATGGGGTTCCTAGTTTGACTTCTCGTCCCTCTGTTGTAGGCAGCTAAATTAGATAGAAATATTATAGGCAGTCAGACAGGGCCAGGCCCTCGAGGAGACAGCATGGAAGATAGGGTACCTTGCAACTGTGAGAGGGATGGCTGCTCCTGCTGTGCGCCAGACCTAAAGAGCAAAGATCAAACAAGTGCTTACCTCCCTAAAGATAAGCATCCGGGATTGATCACCACCCTGAGGAAGCCAGGAAGAGTCACTAATCCAGCCCTTACCAGCTGGCTACCAGATAAACTCCTGTTCTATGTTTGTGCCTGCTTGCTATGTGATTTGATTCCTCATTTGGGTTGGATTTAATCAATTTTACCTGAGCAATGGTGCTTGTAATCCCATTGGATGACCATAGTTTTGTCCCACCTCATGCCCACCTGAGTGAGTTCCCATGTTCTTCAACTTAGACCCACCTCACTGCATGGTTTTACTCTGTAAAAGTCCCTGGAAGAGACAGCTTCCCGGGGACAACCCACTCTGGACCTCCTTCTGCCCCACTCAGACAGTTTTCTTTCCCAATAAATATTTTGCTCTTAACCTCCGTTTGTTCCTAAAATTCATCCTTTAGTTTTAGAGAACATAAACTCAGCCCAGGTATCTTTGAGGTTGAGAATTTTATTCTCCTATATCACTATTTTAAAAATAAATTTAGAGGGCTAGGGAGATGGCTCAGTGGTCTAAAGCACCTACTTAGAACAAGCTTAGCAAAGCACATGGACCGCGGTTCAATCGCCCAGCACCACATGCCAGCCAGCCCCGCCCCCTGGTGGGCTGAGCTGGCTACACACACACACACTAAAATAAATAAATAAAATAAATAAATAAAAAAGACTTGTGCCAATAAAAAAAATAAATAAATTTAGAGCCAGGATATAATTCAGCTGCACAGTGCCTGGCTGGCAAGCACAAGGTCTGGAGTTTGATTCCCAGTACAAAAAAAAAAGACAAAAAAAGTTTTAAAAAATTGCATTAGATGACAGAAATACATACATAGCTTGTATTATTTAGGATGCAGTAGAGGAACAGATTTAATACAAAAATATCGGGGACCAGGGAGATGGCTCAGTAGAATAAGCGCTTGCTTGGCAAGTGCAAAGGCCTGAGTTCAATCCCCGGTTCCGAAAAAAAAAAAATGTATTACGGTTCAAGCCCCGTGTCCCTGCGGTGGTTGCCACAGTGAAAAGGCAGAGACTGGGGGGTGGGGTGGGGGAACGAGGGACACCCACTGACTCACCATCAAGCCGCAGGAGGTGAATGATGCCTACAGGCACCCAGCAACTTCCCAGATGGATGTGAACAACCCGCAGAGCACACAGTGAGTGTCAGCCAGCTGCTGTGCCACCCAGGAGATCAGGGACAAGACAAATACCGTAGGTGATCGAGAAAATAGCCGAAGCAGAAAGGTCACTGAGGCTTTTGCCTCAACTGTCTCCCTTGAAGCAGGTCCAAAAACTTAGGAGCAAGTTTTGTTTTTGGCTGAACCAGGGATTGAACTCAGGCCCTTGTGCTTGCCAGGGAAGTGTTTATTCCACTGAGTCATCTCCCCGGCCTCAAGAAACAAGTTTCTAACTGTGCCCTAATGGAAATCTCGAGACCCTCATGTGACAGGTCCTTCCCTATGTGTGGAAGAAAAGAACACCCTGCCCGGAGAGATAGCTCAGTAGAATAAATGCTTGCCTGGCAAGCACAGGGTCCTGAGTTTAATCCCTGGTACCACAAAATAAACAAACAAACAGAAAAGAACACCCTCATTTCAGGAGGCAAACAGAAAAAACCTGAACAAAGAGGCCTTAATAAATTTTCCTGGGGCCGGGGAAATGGCTCAGTGGAATAAGCACTTCCCTGGCAAGCGCAAGGACCTGAGTTCAATCCCCGGTTCCGCAAAAAAAAAAAAAAATTTTTTTTTCCTCATATATGACCATTAGATGATATCTCTTTTTTTTTTTTTTTTTTTTTTTTTTTTTTTTTTTTGGCAGAACCGGGGATTGAACTCAGGCCTTTGAGCTTCCAGGGAAGCGCTTATTCCATTGAGCCATCTCCCTGGCCCCTAGATGATATCCTTTTAATCCTACCTTATATCTTCATGTTTATTTACTCTTCATCAGAACTACTATAAAAACATTCAGGTTTTGAAAAATTTTTTCAAGTTTAATAATTTCTTTGGGTGTTCATTTTCTTATGAAGTTTCTAACAGTACGTAAAGTTTAAGTAAGTTTGCATGTTTTTCTCTAGTCTATTTTTTTCTGACAGTACTGAGGGGCTGGGGAGATGGCTTAGTAGAATAAGCGCTTGCCTGGCAAGCGCAAGGGCCTTAGTTCAATTCCCCAGTTCTGCCAGAAAAAAAAGGACAACACTCCGACAGCACTCTGACAGTACTGAGGATCAAATCCAGGATCTCTCCATTCTAGGCAAACAGGCTTAGCCATGACACTGCTCCACCACAGCTTAATCTGACTTTTATTACAAATTCTTCAACCATTAACCTAAGACAGTGAAACCATAGTGTTCTCTTTCCTGCTGTATTATCTCAAAAGCTTTAGACAACAATGTACTGTGAAAATTCTGAATCAAGATGATAAGAGAAGCCCTGTGCTCCTGGATGTAAAGATAGCTGAGAATACCCCCACCCCATCCTGTGTTCTAAGGGGTGGGTAACTACAAAGGCCTACTTTGCTCCTCTTATAGTCCCCTCCACTTTCTTCATAACTTAGATGACTCTTGCTCTCATATTTAATTGCTTCTATAAAACACCAACCCCTCTTCCTTGTCTCTGAGACATTCTTCCCTGCAAGCAAATATTTCCCATACTATATTTTACTTTCTCGTGCTGCTGGGGATTGAACCCAGGGCCTTACACAGGCAGGGAGAATACTCTACCAACTGGACCATACACCTGGACTCAAGTATTTCTCTCTCACTCCTCCTCTACTGGGAACCTGACCAAGATCTCCAACTGCCTGCATGAGGGGTACAGCAAAAGGACGAAACGAGAAACAGAGACAGACTTAGTAATGCATGACTGGGGAGCCGGGGGGGGGGGGTGTCAGTTCTCCAGAACAGGCAAACAAAAAGGCACTCTGAGCTAGTATTGGATGTATATGATGGTTGGATGATCTGGTGATCATAGGAAGACTCAGGGCTTAGGTAGTGACATTATGCCAGGATCTTTATGTTGATGAGGACAGTGAGCAGAGAAGGCAGGTTAAAAGGGAGTTTGCTGGGTAGGGCATAAGGCTCAGTGGCACAGGGCCTACCTGGCAAGCGTGAGGTCCTGAGTTTGCTTCCCCTTACTAAAAAAAGGGAGTTTGTCTTTTTGCCAAGTTGAAGCCCTACTTTTATTACTACTGGCTGGATTCTTAAGTAACCAGGACATCTTCAGCTGATGCAATCTTGCCCTGAAGGGTCACAGCCGAAGGCGATCGGTGAGGCCTCAGCTGTGACTGGAGGCACGCACACTTACATTCCTGCGTACCATAGCTGGCCTGCACGGGCCATTAGGCCTCAGACAAACCCTAATAACAACTTAACTATGAAATGATTTCCCCCCCCCAACAAGTAATATAGAATGTTTCTTGGCACTTCCCTCTCTCATCTTTTCCCTTTTGTCCTCTTTCTCCTCTATCCCCCCCACCTTCTTTTTTTAAGAGAGGGTCTTAGGGATGGCCAAATAGCTCAGCAGATTAAAGTGCCCGCAAGCAGGCACAGAGGCTGGGGGTTCCATCCTCAGACCTGCCCCCCTGCAGCGCACTGAGATGGCAATTCTGACTGGGCATGGTGGCGCACATCTGTAATCCCAGTACTTGGGCAGCTGTAAACAGGCAGATCACTATGAGTGTGATATAGCAGTGGGGCCCTGAATACCCTGTAGACACTTCTCTTAAAAAAAAAAGAAAAAAAAAAAAAAGACGGGGTCTTGCTATGTAGTGTAGACTAGCCATCTCAACGAGTAGTTCATGCTGTCCTCAAAGTTGGAATTCTCCTGCAACATTCTATATATTCCTGTTTATTTTTTGTTTCCCTGTGTTATAATGCAAGATCCATGTTTACAGATTTTTTCCTATTTTTATTCATTATTATATTTTAGAACGTGGTACAGTGCCTAGACAATATGTAATAAATATCTGCTGAATAAATGAATGAAATGAGAGATTGGCATTACATTGTCCTTTCTTGAAATGCCAAAGTAGTTCTTTATTTTATTTTATTTTTTTGCGGAACTGGGGATTGAACTCAGGCCCTTGTGCTCTCCAGGGAAGCGCTTATTCTACTGAGCCATCTCCCTGGCCTCCAAAGTATATCTTTAAACTTCATTAAGAATTGCTTTAGAGGGTCAGGGAGATAGCTCAGGGAGATAGCTAAGTTCCTGCCTAGCAAGCACAAGGTCCTGAGTCTGATCCTAATACCAAAAAATATGTATAAATAATTACATAAATAAATAAAGAAAAAAGAAAAAGAAGAAAGAATTGCCTTACATAGCTCAGAGGTAGGACACACGCTCAGTGTGCACAAGGCCTTGAATTCGGTTGCAAGCACAAGAAAAGACAAATGAAAAAAAGAAAAAGAATTTCATCTTGTTTTGTCAAACAAGAACACGTGTTCTCTGAGTTTTAGTTCTTAGCAAGGCACTGGATATCGTCTCAGAAAACCAGAGCTGGAAACTACAGTGGTAAAGACAGACTTTATTCAGAAAGTATTGCAATAAAAGAGATTTCATTATGGAACTGGGCTCAGTTTCAAATACAACAGGGGCCAGGGAGATAGCTCAGTGGAATAAGTGCTTGCCTGGCAAGCACAAGGTCCTGAGTTCCATCCCTGGTACCACCAAAAAAAAAAAAAAAAAAAATCAAATACAACAAAGGCAGCCAAGGACTTCTAGCTAAGAAGAGAATATGGGGGTAGGGCTCTGCATGTATCAGTGAATGGAAAGTTACTAAGTGAAGACATCAAGTACAGGGAAGATTTTTGGCTAGATTGATGAAATAGGATTTTTGTTGAGGGCTAATTCGGGTGATCAGATGTAAAGGGAAAGAAATGAGGAATTTGAATAGATATCACATTATCAGTTATAAAGAGTAGGGAATCCTCTAAAGTAACAGAATAGCATTTCTGTTAAAACTGGACTATGAAAAAAAAAAAGATTAAGGGCCAGGGACATGGCTCAGTAGAATAAGTGCTTGCCTGGCAAGTGCAAGGGCCTGAGTTCAATCCCCGGTTCCACCAAAAAAACAAAACAAAACAAAAAAAACCCTGAACTATGTAGCCAGGCTTGGTGGTAGATACCTGTAATCCCAACATCCAGGAGGCTGAGGCAGGAAGATCACTGTGAGTTTGAGGTCAGCCTCAAAACAAAACAAAACAAAACAAAAAGCAATTTTGAAGAGTGAAAGCAAAAGCAAATAAACTATGCAAGTCTGGTCAGGAGCCAAGGTTCTTGACTTGGCCAAACTTTAGTTGGACTCCTGAACCCCCTAAGATCATCTGTGTACTTACTTGTAAAGTCCAGTTTTAGCAATTTCTAAGTCGTTTTAGCAAGAACCCTTTGATAGCTGATCATTCTTGATATTCAAACAGGTTCTTCATTCTCCATCACTGTGTCAGATCAACCAGGCCTTTATTCATTCTGCAAGAATCCTGTTAGGTCAGTTTAGCCAAAATCCCCCTTAAGACTGAAGGAGGAGGGGAAAACAGAGCAGAGAACACTAGGCTTGTGTTAGGCAACATGGCATGGAATTTACTGTGCCTGGGTGCAGGCAGAGAATGAGATAAGACCATCTGCTGTGAACGAACAAAGAGAAGTCTGTCTCTTCTTCTAGGGATGGAGAAACATTAGGCGGGAGGATCCCAGTAAACATCTGTGATTAAAGTTGTCTGGCCAACTTGCATCGCAGTGAGCAGAGTCCATGAAATATCTGATGTAAAGTTTCAGCTGTCTCCAGATGTCTCCAGGATCTGCAACATTCCTTGTCCTATCTTATCTCCTTTCCTGTCCTTGTGTAAGAGCTGAGTTTCTGTTGAGAGCTGAGTTCACTATAGATTTTAGTGTCTCTGCTGGTTAGCAGGCTGGGGGCTGGGTGCTGGGCCTGGGGGCTGGGGGCTGGGGGCTGGGGCAGTGAGGTCCAATTCAAATCTTACAACTTCCTCCTAGCAATCTTCCATTCTGCTCCCAATCTGCTCTTTGTATTTTTTTTTTTCTCTTTGTTAATTCCTACCTGCCCATGCTTTGTTGGGAGTTGAGCCCAAACTCTCAAGATCTCATTGCAGTGATTCTTACATAAGAAAAATGCGAGAATTTTTTTAACCATGCATTTGTCTATTTATTTTTATAATACTAGGGATTGAACCTAGGGCTTTCACACTGACTACATTTCTGGCTTATTTATTATTTATTTATTCATTTAAAGGCAGAGGCTTGCTAAGTCACTAAATTGCCCAGGCTGGATTTGAAATTGCAGCCCTTCTGCCTCAGTCTCCTGGAGTGCTGGCACTGCAGGTATGCACTACAACACCCAGTGATTTTACTATGTTTTAATAACTATTATTCCCCGGTTCCACAAAACAAAACAAAATAAAACAAACAAACAAACAAACAAACAAAAAACCTTGTTATTGGTGAAGGATGTAGAGGTTGTAGCTCAGTGGTGGAACACTAGCATACCTAGCATACTCAAGGTCCTGAGTTCAATCCCTAGTACCACAAAGACAAAAGCATGCCATTGAATAACTTTTTAATACTGGTTATGGCAAAAATGTGAGGTAGGGCCAGGGATATAGCTCAGTAGCACAGAGCCAACTTGGCAAACATTGGGTTCAGTTCCTGAATACAGCCCCCCCCCCCAAAAAAAAAAGATGTGAGGTAGATGGCTAACGACAAAGGTGCAATAGTTACTTTTAGTTATGTCGAATACATGCCCCTTCTGTTGCCAATGTTTTTATTTTATTTTATTTTTTTAAAATTTATTTTATTTATTTATTTTACATTTATTTAGTGAGTGTGTGTGTGTGTGTGTGTGTGTGTGTGTCTGTGTGTGTGGCCAGCTCAGCCCACCAGGGGGCGGGGCTGGCTGGCATGTGATGCTGGGTGATTGAACCGCGGTCCCTGTGCTTTGCCAAGCTTGTTCTAAGTAGGTGCTTTAGACCACTGAGCCATCTCTCCAGCCCCATTATTTTATTTTTTGTCTTTTCAATTTACTTTCATTTTAATTTGAAGAGTGAAAACAGAAGCAAAAATAGAAAAATGACAAAAACAGGGTAACACACAACAATACATATGTTACAGATTTTCAAAACAGAGATAGCTAATTAACAGTGGTTGCTATATTATCTATTTTTTCATTTTAATGAGAAAAAAGATAAAATAACAATGAAACAGTTTCAAGATAGGTTAATATATCAGTTACAATAATTTTTTTGGTGGAACTGGGGATTGAACTCAGGACCTTGTGCTTGCCAGGGAAGCACTTATTCTACTGAGCCATCTCCCCGGCCCAACAGTTACAATAATTAATACATTAAAATAATTAATATATTGTCTTCCTAGTAGTTATTCAGAGGACAAGATAGAGACATGATGCCAGTATTTTTTTAATTTTTATTTTTTAATAGATTGCAAATTGAAAATAAATTATTTACAAACATAAATGAATATAACAATAAAAACTGTCCAAAATAAAAATGAAGAAAGAATTTACAGATCAGTCATAATAGTCAGTTATTTATTTATTTATTTATTTATTTATTTATTTATTTATTTATTTATTTATTTATTTATTTATTTATTTATTTATTTATTTATTTATTTATTTATTTATTTATTGGGTACAGGGTCTAGCTAAGTAGCTCAGAGTTGCAGGGATCCTCCCCAGTGCTGGCATTACAGGTGTGTGGCACCACACCCGGGGTACCAGGCTGGCATGGCATGCAGTACCAGGGATCGAACTTGGGACCCTGAACTTGCCAGGCAGGTGCTTAAACCACTGAGCTGTCTCCTGGGCCCTCATATAGAATTCTGCAGCTATTTTTTTTCTCAATATCCTTTCCACAGACTAAGACTACCGATAAGGGAGCCTGTGATGTCCTGAACAACTCTTTTGATTCAATGGTGAGAGTAATGTAGACTGAAGGAGTATCTTAGTTTTTAAAATTTGTTTATTTATTTTTTTGTCTTTTTGGGGCAAGGTCTCCCTATGTAGTTCAGGCTGTCCTTGAACTTACTTTGTAGCCCAGGCTTGTCTCAAATTCACAAGATTCTCCTGCCTCAGCCTCCTGAGTGCTGGGATTACAGGTGTGCACCACTGTGACATGCTCTGAGTTTTTTTTTTTTTAATTTTATTTATTTATTTATTTGTGTGTGTGTGTGTGGCCAGTTCAGCCCACCAGAGGGCGGGGCTGGCTGGCATCTGGTGCTGGGGATTGAACCGTGGTCCCTATGCTTTGCTTAGCTTGTTCTAGGTAGGTGCTTTAGACCACTGAGCCATCTCACCAGACCCCCGCTCTGAGTTTTTTTTTAAAGGTAGGTCAAGAAAGGATTGGCTATAGTGTCACATATATGTATGTAATCACAGCTACTCAGGAGGTTGAAGCAGGCTGACTACAAGTTTAAGGTCATGCTGGGCGATTTAGTGAGATCCTACCTCAAAATAAAAAGGGCTGCTGATGTAACTCAGTTTAGGCACTTCCATACATGGCCAAGGCCCTGGGTTTGATCCTTAGCACCACAGACATTAAAGAAAGAATTATGGGGAGTTGCGTATGATTAAAGGACTAGTAGTATTAGTTATGGAATCACAATCAGAATCAGTTGGCTCAGCAAGGTGGTGGCACATGCCTGTAATCCCAGCACTCTGGGAGGCTGAGGCAGGAGCTTTCCTAGTTCTAGCCTAGCAATTTAATGAGACTCTGTCACAGAAAAACACTCTGGGAATGGAGATCAGTGTTAAAGCCCTGGGTTCAATCCATAGGACTGTGAAAACAAACCCATAAAACCAAAACAACAACAATAAAGCCACTGAAAATAACCACACATGCACACACTATTTTGGGTAATCTGAGAAATCTGAGAAATGCCCAATGTACCCATGTGTGGGAGGCCAGAGTCAAATTGGATTCCTCTGTAAGCATAAAGGAAAAAGTCAATATAGCAGAGTTTATGATGTTTACCTGAGTGCATATTAGTGGACAGTGTAAGGCAGATTAATCTTCTGATACTTTAATCGCTTGTACTTATGTTTGGGTGATTCAAAGGGGGTCTTGCTACAGCCTTGGGGCTCCACTCTTGCTGCCTGCAGGTTAAAGTGATTCATTGGCTGCTTTGTCATCCACTTTTGTTCAGGTCAGGGAACAATCTAGTAGCAGGACTAGGTCCCTGCACAAGGCATCTGGTTGGTGAAGGCTTGGAGGAGTGGATCCAAGTGAGTGGTTCCCCCCAGGTGGCACCTGGGGACCAAGAACTCAGGCCTGTGCATGATACCCACAAAGGGAGCATAATACTAACAGCCTTTGGCATTATAGGAAGTGGTTATTGTTATGGCACCCAGCCCTGGGCTCCCTTCCCCCGCACCTCTTCCGATGTTCTCAGGGTGCATCAGCCACAACTGTGCTACAAAGATTTAACCTTGACTGTCTGTGTCTGGCTGCTTCTTCCACATAGCTGGCCAGGTCAGCTTGACCACATCCAGCTGCAGTATCTGTGTTTTCTTTTTTTTTGGCAGAACCGGGGATTGAACTCAGACACTTGGCTTGCCCGGGAAGCACTTATTCTACTGAGCCATCTCCCCGGCCCCAATATCTATGTTTTCTAACTTAAAATATATACTTATGTAACTTTGTTTTGGTTTTCTTCAAGGACTCTATACTTTGTGCCCAGAACACCCTGGCCCAGCCAAGGACACTTCATGACCCCCTTCCCCATTCCTGCCTGCTCTATAAAGTCCCTGCCTCCCCAGCCATCGCTGCTGTTCAGGTCCTCTGAGCAGCCTGGCTCATGCTAGTTGCTGTCAATAAACCAGTCCTTTCATGCCAGATAACTTGAGTGTGGTCTTTTGTTGTTGTTTTTTTTTTTTTCTGTACCGGTGATTGAACTCAGGACCCTGTGCTTGCCCGGCAGGCGCTTATTCTACTGAGCTATCTCCCTGGGCCCTTGAGTGTGGTCTTATGTGGGTTTAAACACACCTTTTTCCCCAACAGTTTTCCTGTCAGTTACCAGTTCAGTTCAGGCTCCTCAAAGTTTTGTTTTGCTTTTCCTACTGGGAATCAAACTTAGGACCTTGTGCTTCCCAGGCAGGCACTGTACCCTGTATCCCCAGCCTTCCTCAAAGTTTCTATGGATGAAATAGCCTTCCTGAGAGGGACAGGAGGACATGGTGTCCAGCTTGAGGTGTAAGATAGAAGAAATAAAGATAGGTAGAAAGGAGACAAGGAAAATCATAACTAAAAATTGTACTTTTATGTATTTAGCACAGGGGCCGGGGATATGGCTCAGTGGAATAAGCGCTTCCCTGGCAAGCGCAAGGGGCTGAGTTCAGTCTCTGGTTCTGCCAGAAAAAAAAAAAAGTATTTAGCACAGGGTCTACAGAGTCTTACTACAAAGATCGGACTCATAGTGATCTGCCTGTTTTCAGCCTCCAAGGGCTGGGATTACAGGCATGTGCCACCATGCCCAATCTCAGTTGCCGTCTCAGCACACCCCAGGGGTGAGGGGTGGCATGGCATGCCAGGGATCAAACCCCTGCCACCGTGTCTGCCTAAGCAGGCAGCTTTACTCCGCTGAGCTATCTGGCCGGCCCTTTTAAAAACTGTACTTTAAAAAGGACTACAGTTTCCAGAACACACTCAAAATTCCCCTAAGCTATCCATGTTGGCATTCTTTTGGTTAATTTAGTCCCTGCTCCTTCCAGGCATATCATTCCAAAAATTCCTCAAGAATACTGTAAGCCCATAAATTGGCTTAGCTGAGAAAGTAAAGAGCAGGACCCTGATCCTAAGATAAAGGAACGGCTTGAGAGAATTCAAAGAATGCTTAAATTATTTATCTTTAAAAAATATGAGTACCTATCTATAAATTGGACCAGTATCCATCTGGGACTGCGGTGGAGTCACTTTGTCATTGAGTTTCCACCTTCTCAAGAGAAACAAATATTCTCAGTTCCAGGAACTAACATCTCATTTCTCTGAATGCCTATACTCCACTCTTGCATGTGTACTTTTAAAATTTGGCTCATCCAGCAGAAAAGTATAAAAATGAAGTATAAGAAGTAAAGCCATGGTTTTATGTTGAGCTGTAGGGGACTCAGGTCAACAATTTCTGACATTGCCAGTCAAGCAGAAGCCCCAATACTATTATGGAGTACTGGACTCTTTTAGAATATTTTGATGAGTTAACACACCTATAATATTCAGATAATGGAACTAAACAAAAAAGGGGGTACAGATGAATGTCCATTTTGTATCTGTGTATTCAAAATGGTTAGGATAGATATATAGTTACATTCTCTTAATGAATAGAGGGATTTGTTCCAATAGTTTGTAAATAGGATATCATGTATGCATCTTGTACAGCAATTAACCATTAGGAAGAATGTATGGCGGCCGGTGGGATAGCTCAGTGGTCTAAAGTGCCTGCTTAGGCAAGCTTAGGCAAACCCAGGGACCGCGGTTTGATCCCCGGCACCACATGCCATGCCAGCCCCACTCCCAGGGTGGGCTGAGCTGGCCACAAAAAAATAAAATAAAACAAGTACAATTAAAAAAATAAATAGAAGTTTTAAAAAAGTATACAATGTGTTAATTATTGAAACTGTCCTACCAATTTGGTTTGAAACTGTCTCATCACTATTTGTTTATCAATAATTTTTTTTTTCTTTTCAAAGTTTTATTGATAAACATATAGCAATGAGACAGTTTCAAATCAAATCGAAAGTACAGTTTCAATGAATAATACA
>NW_004524921.1:54472-57074 GCF_000260255.1 Octodon degus
CAAATAGCACGAATAAAAAGAGGATATAAGAAATACTATGCTTTTCCTGTGGTGCTAAGGGCCTTATTCATAAAAGGCAAGAGCTCTACCATTTAGCCCCATCCACAGCCCAAAAAGGTAGGTATTAAATATATCTTATTTCAAGGGGGCTGGGGAAATGGCTCAGTGGAATAAGTGCTTCCCTGGCAAGTGCAACAGCCTGAGTTCAATCCCTGGTTCTGATAAAAATAAAATAAATAAATAAATCTTATTTCCATGATCTTGGTGAAAAATGATTACTTTGTGGTGCCCTCTATTTGTTCCATGATTCTTGTCTCATCCAGAAGCTCTGGATAGAGATTTAGTGTGAGGTCTTTGGTTGAAAACTAGGGCAGGCCAAATAGCTCAGCGGATTAAAGTGCCTGCAAGCAGTTGCAGGGGCCTGGGGTTTGATCCCCGGGCCTGTGGTGCCGGCCCCGCCCCCGGGGTGCGCTGAGACACGCCTGTAATACCAGCTCTTAGGGGGCTGTAAACAGGAGGATCACTACAAGTCTGATCTAGTAGTGAGACCCTGAACACCCTGTAGAGCCTTCCCTAAATCTCCAAAAAAAAAAGAACAAGAAAACTTTTCCTATGTAAATACCCTTATATTTCTTTAATTGTGAAACATAAGCCCAAAGTTGAACACCCTGTAATTTGACAGCAGTATAGCAATGAATAAAATGATACAAATCCATTTTTGGTTTTTAAAAATGTTGTACCAGACATGGAACCTGGGACTTCATGCATGCCAGGCAGGCACTCTAACGCTGTGCTACACCTCCAATCCTTATAAAGTCCTTAGTATCTGGGTTCAAGATTCATTTACTGATGATATCATTTCTAGAAAATCATATCAATTACTTGTAAGTTATAAAAGGCATGGCCTAGAAGATTTAGTGGAAAGGCAGCCTTGACTGGATTACAGGACTGAGTATATTTTATTGTATTTTGGCTTTTTTTTTTTGGTTCTTGGGAATGAACTCAGGACCTTGCACCTGCCAGGCCAGTGTGTATGCTGCTGAGCTATTTCCCTGGCCAGGACTGAGTATATTTATTAATAATTGATTATATGTAAAGTATGTAAAATTGAATTGTTAGAATTTTCTTTTTTCTTTCTTTCTTTTTTTTTTTTTTTTTGGTGGATCCAGGGATTAAACTCAGGCCCTTGTGCTTGTCAGGCAGGCGCTTATTCTACTGAGCTATCTCCCTGGCCCTAGAATTTTCTGATACCCAACATGAATATGCATTTTTAAAATCCTTCCCTTCGTAATTTATTGTTCATCTTGTTTTATCTTAATGTTTTAGTATTTATTGATATGTTTATTTACTTATTTTTGTATTTAGGACAGGTTATACAGGGTCTCACTGTATACATCAGACTCATAATAATCCTACTGTTTACAGCCTCCCAAGTGCTGGGATTACAGGCGCATGCCTCCACGTCCAGTCTCAATCGCCATCTCAGTGCACCCTGGGGGTGAGGGCGGCACAACAGACCTGGGATCTGGATCGAACTCGCAGCTCCTGCGTCTGTCTAAGCAGGCACTTCAATCCACAGAGCTATTTGGCCAGCCCTTTTTTTAATATCAATTTAAAATTTATTTTATGAGTACATGTTGCCAGTAATGATTATATTCGTTTTGTGGAATTGGTACATGTACATAAAACATCTCAATTTTTTGTTTCTTTTTCCTCTCCACCTACCTTTTTAGAATTTTGGGTGTGCATGTGTGTCTGTGTGCAGGGAACTAACTCAGGATCTTGGGCTTTCCATGCTAGAACCTTTTTTTTCCCCAGCAATAGGTTCATTTGTTTTATAAGTTCTTGTCAAATTAATTATCATAAATACAGATTTTTTTTCTCAGAACCGGGGATTGAACTCAGGCCCTTGCGCTTGCCAGGGAAGTGCTTATTCTCCTGAGCCATCTCCCCAACCCATAATTACAGATTAACAGACAGAATAACACACCATAACACACACACACACACACACACACACACACACACACACACACAAATAAAACAATTACACTAAATCCAAGTACATTTTGAGATACATGGTCCTTGCTAAGTTACAATCACATTTTTTCTCTTTTCTTATTGTCTGCCTTTTATTTTGAGATCTATTAATATATTAGGCATCTCATATGAGAGAAATTATATGATATTCAAGTCTATGTGTGATTGACTTCAATTAACACCATGGTCTGAAGGTGCATCCACTTTCTTACAAAGGACTCAAGTTTATCCTTCTTTATGGTAGAATAGTACTCCATATGTACAAATACTGACTTTTCTCCATCCATTTATCAGTTGATGCACGTATAGCCTGCTTTCAAGATTTAGCTGCTATAAATTGTGCTGTTATTAACATGGGTGTATATGCAGCACTATGGTATGATGTGTTTAATTCTTTTTTTTTTTGTGAGAAATGTTATTCTTTATTTGGTATTATACATACACCACACTACAATTCCTTTCAATAGGTAAAAGGCAGCACTTTTTAGATATAGGGCATTCTAATTAAATTGGCATAGTCAAGACTAAAAATATAGACATAGCTTTCTTGTCTTCAACCACT
>NW_004524921.1:57864-58572 GCF_000260255.1 Octodon degus
TAAGAGAAGCCAGCAGCCTGACCTGTCTTCCGCCCAAAGAGACCATGGATATTCGGCCCAGTCTTGTGCTCGCCTCCCTTCTCAACAGTGTGGCACTGGGCACACTTCAGTACAAAAATTTTCTTGCCTTTCTCAACATCATCCATTTTTAAACCTGCTGCAGCTTCCGCGCCGGGTGGTCACTGTTCTTCCCTCGTTGCCACAAGGAAAGTTCTAGGGCAGAAGCCTGACGTCCCGCTCTCTCGATGTGTTTAATTCTTTGAGGAAAATATTGAGAAGGGGAAGAGAGAGACTGAATGAGAACTCTAGTTTCAGCTTTTTGAGGAATCTGCACTGATTTCCATAGTGGTTGCACCAATTTACACTTCCACCAACAATGGAGCAGCACCCCACACTCCTCCAGCCTAATCAGTATTTATTTATTTATTTTACCAGTATTTATTTATTTATTTAATTTATTTCTTTCAAAATCAAGAAACTTATGTTCATATAATTAGAATTTTCAAAGTAGAAAGGGGTAGGCAATAAATATTTGTGTGTGTGTGTGTGTGTGTGTGTGTGTGTGTGTGTGGCCAGCTCAGCCCACCAGGGGGCAGGGGCTGGCTGGCATGTGGTGCTGGGGATTGAACCGCAGTCCCTGTGCTTTGCTGAGCTTGTTCTAAGTAGGTACTTTAGACCACTGAGCCATCTCACCAGCCCCTTTTTTTA
>NW_004524921.1:59559-63518 GCF_000260255.1 Octodon degus
CTTGCAGGGGAGGGCTTATTTTACTGAGCCATCTCCTGGCCCCGGGAAGAAGTAAAATAAAGTCAATGGGAAATGGAATATACTTTTTAAAGTTTCTAATACTAGGAGAAAATATCATACCATGTATTTTAAATAAATTGTAAGTCAAAGATATAGTATAAATCTTAAAACAAAAATTAAGATTAAGCAGTATTCAGAAAATTAAATCCTAATTAATTAAAAATTAAGTGTTTCAAAACAATTGAACTAAGAAAAAGTTTTCATGATAGTAAAGAAGTACTAAGAATAAAAAATAAGATAAACACTGGAATGGCAAATAAATGACCAGCACCGCTAGCAGTTTGGGGATAGGATATCGCTCAAAGTTCTAGTGTGTTGTGGACATGGAAGATGTCCATGACACTTACTGATGGCCAGGTGTCACTTGTAGGATTGAGTTACTGCTATTCCCTTGATATCCACCCTGTAGACCCAGATGGAATCATGACCCATAGGGTACAGGAGAAGTCCATTTGGAGGGTGTGCTGATGGAAATATTTTGCTGCTGTACACAAAAGAATAGCTGAAAGACTACTTTTGTATACTCTTTTTCTCCTGTGTTCTATTGTTTGCCCTATTTGGTGTGTTCTTTCCATTCTCATTCATGGGACTGTGATCAATTTGCTCCCTCTCTAGAACATCATTTAGTAGTCTGTGTAGACTTGGTTTTGTCATCATGAAATTCTTTAGATGTTCTTTGTTATGGAAGTATTTCACTTCTCCATTATACTTGAAAGAGAGTTTTGCAGGGTATATCAGTCTGGGTTGGAATTTGTTTTCTTGCAAGACTTGTATTACTTTGGGCTGGTGAGATGGCTCGGTGGTCTAAAGCACCTACTTAGAACAAGCTTAGCAAAGCACAGGGACCACGATTCAATCCCCCAGCACCACATGCCAGCCAGCCCCACCCCCTGGTGGGCTGAGCTGGCCACACACACACACACACACACACACACACATAAATAAATAAATTTTAAAAAAGACTTGTATTACTTTGCTCCATGGTCTTCTTGACTTGATGGTTTGTGAAGAGAAATCTGCCGTTATTCTGATATTCTGATGGGTTTTCCTTTAAATGTGATCTGTTTCTTTTCTTTCTTTCTTTTTTTTTTTTTTTTTTGGCAGAACCGGGGATTGAACTCAGATCCTTGCGTTTGACAGTCAAGCGCTTATCCTACTGAGCCATCTCCCCGGCCCCTGTTTCTTTTCTTTAGCAGCTTTTAATATACTGTTCCTGTGCTGAATTTCTGGGATCTTGATTATTATATGTCTGGGTATAATTTTAATTGGGCTGATGTTATTTGGAGTTCTTTATGCTTCGGTTAACCTGAATGTCAGATTGTTTCCCCATATTTGGGGAAGAGCTGGATCCAATGGGAACTCTAATTTTAGCTTTTTTGAGGAATCTGTACTGATTTCCATAGTGGTTGCACCAATTTACACTTCCGCTAACAATGGAGCAGCACCCCACACCCCTCCAGCCTCACCAGTATTTATTTTTGATTGATTTCTTTTTCTTTCTTTCTTTAAAAAATGTACTTAGGGCAGGGTCTACAGGGTCTCACTAATCAGATTCGGACTCATAGTGATTCTCCTGTTTTCAGCCTCCCAGCTGCTGGGATTACAGGTGTGCACCATCATGCCCAGTCTCAATTGCAGTCTCAGAGTGCCCCAGGGGCAGTCCAGCAGGGTACACAGGGGATCAAACCCAGGTCCCTTTGTCTGGCTAAGCAGGTGCTTTGGTCCACAGAGCTATCCTGCAGGCCCTGATTGATTTATTTTCTTTTTCTTTCTTTCTTTCTTTTTTTTTTTTTTTGGTGGAACTGGGGATTGAACTCAGACCCTTGAGCTTGCCAGGGAAGCACTTATTCTACTGAGCCACCTCCCCGGCCCTTGTTTTGTCTTTTGGAGGCAGGGTCTCACTATACTGTTTAGGCTGGCCTTGAACTCATTTTGCAGCCCAGGCTGTCCTCTAGCTTGCAGGAACTTGCAGAGATCTTCCTGCCTCAGCCTCCTGAGTGCTGCGATTACAAGGGTGAGCCACCATGTCTGGCCTACACCTGTGTCTTCAAGAAATTTACCTATTTATCTTCCAAAAGATTAAATGTTTCTGTTTTCATATTTAGATCTTCAATCCATTTTGATTTCAGTTAGTGCATGTTGAGTGATATGGGTCAATCTTTGCATGTAGGTAGCTAGTTTTTCCAGCAACATTTAAAGAGGCTATCTTTCCTCCAGTGAAAGGATTTGGTCCCTTTATGAAAGATGAGGTTAGGCTGATGAGCTAGCTTAGTGGTGTAGATACCTGCCTGGCAAGTGCAAGGACCCAGGTTTGATCTGTATATTGTGCCTGCCCCAGAACCCTGGATGCACCATTCCGGCCACTGAAACCAGGCATGATGGTGCAGGCCTGTAGCCCGGCGCTGGGAAGGCTGAAAACAGGAGGATCACTATGAGTCCAAGCTGTGTAGCCAGACCCTGTACCAAATACATAAATGAATGAATGAATGAATAAATAAATAAATAGAAAATCCCATATAAAAAAGAAAATAAGATTACTGAGTTTGCCTGGAGTTTTTTCTGCTGCTATATTGTGTCCCATTGGTCCGTGTGTGTGTGTGTGTGTGTGTGTGTGTGTGTGTGTGTGTGTGTTGTCAATACCAAGCTATTTTTTAATCACTGTATCTTTGTAGTACACTTTGATATCTGGGATTATGATGCCCCTTGCCTTGCTCTTGTTGCTCAGAATTGCTTTTGTTATTCTAGGTTTCATCTGGTTCTATATGAATTTTAGGATTGTTTTCAAGACTGTTACAGGTATTTTGACTGGGATTCTGTTAAATCTTTATATCAGTTTGGAAGTATAGCCATTTTGACTACTATGTTGGTTCTGCCTGAAGAGCTTTCTATTTGCTTTTCTTTTTTCATTTATGTACTTGGTGCAGGATCTCACTAGGCAACTTGGGTTTGTACTGATTCTCCTGTTATCAGCCTCCCCAGTGCTGGGATTACAGGTGTGTGCCCCCATGCCCAGACTCTTTCGCTGGCTCAGTGCACCCTGGGGGTGAGGCCAGTGTGACATGATGGACCAGTGATCGAACACTGGTCCTTCCACTTGTCAAAGCGGGCATTTAGTCCACTGGGCTGTCTCACTGGCTTGAGTTTTCTGTTTTCTGATGTCCTTCTTAATCTCCTTTTTCAAAGTACTGTAGTTTGTATTGTAGAGGTCTTTTAGTTCTTTGGTTACGTTAATTTCTAATTATTTCTTTTTCTTTCTTTTCTTTTCTTTTTTGTTCTTTTTTGTATTTTAGGGAAGGGTCTACCGGTTGTTCAGGGTCTTACTACTAGATTGGACTCATAGTGATCCGCCTGTTTTCAGCCTCCCAAGTGCTGGGATTACAGATGTATGCCACCATGCCCAGTCTCAATTGCCATCCCAGTGCGCTGCTGGTGGTGAGGCCGGCACAGCAGGCCTGGGGATCAAACCCCGGCCCCCTATGTTTGCTTGTAGGCGCTTTAATCCACTGAGCTATTTGGCCAGCCCTAATTATTTCATTTTCTTGATGCTATTCAGAAAGGTGCTGTTTCAATAATTTCTCACTTAGTTTATTATTGGTGTACAGGAATATTACTAATTTGAGTGCTGACTTTGTATTTTGCTATGTTACCAAATTCTTTTATTACTTCTAGGAGTCCTTTGGTGGAGTTCTTTTGGGTCCACTATGTAGAAAATAATACCATTTCAAATAATCATAATTTAAAACATTTTTTTATTTTTTATTTTTTGGTGCTGAGAATCAAACTCAGGAACTTGTGCTTATCAGGAAGGTGCTATACTGCTGAGTTATATCTCTAGGCCCTAAATTCTTTTTCATCCTCTACTCATATCAACTTTATGCTTTTCTCCTATTTAAATGCTG
>NW_004524921.1:63618-74700 GCF_000260255.1 Octodon degus
CATGTGGTGCTGGGGGATTGAACCGCGGTCCCTGATGCTTTTGCTAAGCTTGTTCTAAGTAGGTGCTTCAGACCACCGAGCCATCTCTCCAGCCCCTGTTTATTTTGTTTTACTCTGCTGTTTTCAGAGGCAAGTGAATATTTATAGGATTTTGTCTATACTGATCCAAAACAGATTTACATTGGCTTGTAGAAGTATGTAAATTTATACCATTACCAAGATTAAAATAAATAGAAAATTGTTGCAAAGGGAAAATGAAGATAAGAATAAATTGAAGCCAACAGTAGCAAGGTCCTGGAACTGCAAAAGAATAAGTTGAAGCTAAGAGAGATTAGATTAGGACCTAAAGGAATGCCATAAGCTCTATATGCTTGCTAGGGAAAGGCTGTAGATTTGCTTTTGTACTTTTTTTTCCCAGCCATTTACCAAGACAAAATAAAGACCTGTCAATTACAACCATTTGTAGGGTGTCTAAGACAACTCCCTATTTTTAAAATACTCATTTCTTAAATATAGGTACTAAAAAAAGTATGTAACAATTTCTTTTTTTTAAATCTTTTTAAAAAAATTTTTTTTATTTGTGTGTGTGTGTGTGTGTGTGTGTGTGGCCAGCTCAGCCCACCAGGGGGCGGGGCCGGCTGGCATGTGGTGCTGGGGGATTGAACCGTGGTCCCCGTGCCTTGCCAAGCTTGTTCCAAGTAGGTGCTTTAGACCACTGAGCCATCTCACCAGCCCCTATTTATTTATTTTTTAAAATGTGCATTTTTAAAATTTTAATTTTAATTTTAGTTTTTGGTGGCATTGGGGATCAAACTCAGGCTCTTGCACTTGCCAGGCAAGCGCTTATTCTACTGAGCCATCTCCTTATCCCAAAATGTGCATATTTTGAACTATCTCTTTATCCCTGGAATGAATCCTATTTGGTCATGATGTACGCATTTTTTTTTCAGATATTAAGAATTTTTTATTTGTGGGCTGGCGAGATAGCTCAGTGGGTTAAGCACCTGCTTAAGTAAGCTCAGGGACTGGGGTTCCATTCCTGGCATGGTGTGCTGGCCCCACCCTTGGGTGCGGTGAGCCAGCAATGAGGTCCTGTCATGGTGGTGCATGCCTGTGGTCCCAGCGCTGGGAAGGCTGAAAACAGGAGGATCACTATGAGTCCGATCTATGTAGTGAGACCCTGTAGACGCTATACTAAATACATTAAAAAATAACAACAAACAGCCCCCCCGAAATGGTAAGAATCTTCAGTAATGGCTGAATAATGGTTGTGTTTAATAATTCAAAAGCCGAACAAACAAATCTAAATTGGAGTTTGTAGTTACAGAGGATTTGTTATTTTTATACTTTTCTTATAATACAGTATAACTGAAAATATCCATGGAAGAACATTGTTACACTTAAATTACAGTCCTATTAATTTGAATAATAATTTTTAGTCATCAATTACATGAGTTGCTTTCACTAGATTAACAATTTTGTCTAAAATAGAAAAGTAGCCTGATTGCTATACATAAACGTTTTAAAATATATACCTAATTTTAAATTTCATAAAGTATATAAGATAGCATTTTAATATTTGAAATTTAAGTTACCATTATGCTAAAAATAAATTCCTTTTAATAAATAATAAATTATTTATCTTTAAAATTCCTTTGGTTGGGGGCCAGGGAGATGGCTCAGTGGAATAAGTGCTTCCCTGGCAAGCACAAGGGCCTGAGTTCAATCCCTGGTTCAGCCAAAAAAACCTCCCAAAAAACAAAACAAAAATTCCTTTGGTTACCAGGCTTGCCTTGCTGGCCCTGCCCCCAGGGCACGCTGAGACAGCAATTGAGACTGGGTGTGGTGACCTGCACCTGTAATCCCAGTTCTTGGGAGGCTGTAAATAGACGGATCACTATGAGTCCGATCTAATAGTGAGACCCTGAACACCCTATAGACCCTTCCCCCCCCAAAAAAAAAAAGACAGAGTCCCAGTGCTAAATGGTCTGCTCTTTATTTTTTGTTGTTTTTGGTGGGTTTTTTGGTTTTTTTGTTTGTTTTGTTTTTGATGTTGAGCACCAAACCCAGTGCTTTCAACTTGCTAGGCAAGCGTTTTACCACTGAACCAAATTCCCAACCCCATTGACTAGTAATCTTTAGAAAAGATCATTTAAAAAATATATATATATGGTTTCCACTTTTTGAGAAAAAAGTTCTTTTTCTTTTGTTTTTGTGGAACCAGGGATTGATCTCAGGCCCTTGCACTTGCCAGGCAAGCGCTTATTCTACTGAGCCATCTCCCCAGCCCCAGAGAAAAAAGTTCTATTGATTTAAATTCTTCAAAACACTGGGGGCCTGGGAGATAGCTCAGTAGAATAAGTGCTTGCCTGGCAAATGTAAGAGCCTGAGTTCAATCCCTAGTTCTGCCAAAACAACAACAACAACAACAACAACAACAACAACAACAACAAAACACTGGAAAAAACAGCTCAATTATTTATATAGAGGTTCTTAGGACAGACAAACCTTAGGGATAAAAACCAAATATATATAAAGTTTTCTATATTTTAATTTAAAAACTTTTTTTTATTAATTTCAAAATAAGTGATTTTCTCATATACCAAAGACTTTTCTTTCTTTCTTTCTTTTTTTTTCTTAGAGCCATGACATTTTAGGCTTCTACTAAATGTGTACAAGTATAGTAGTAGCACTCGAAAATCAAATAACAAATGAATCCTTTCTTAAGAAATGAAAAATACCAAACATTTATTGTTTACCATCTTGAAGAAAATGAACCAGCAACATACAATTATTTAGGGCTGGGGAGATAGCTCAGTGGAATAAGTGCTTCCCTGGCAAGCACAAGGTACTGAGTGCGATCCCTGGTACCACCAAAAAACCCACAACTAACAACAACGACAAAACCCCCATACACTTACTTAGAGTTATGTGCAAAAAAAAAAAAAAAAAGAATTATGTGAAAATAATGTTTATGCGAAAAACTCTACATAAAGATTGACAATAAAAACTTCCTTGGATAATTCAACTTACAAAGTTCACATCTTTATAAGATTTGCATTAAATATAACATCACTGTTTTAACTGAACTGTGTGTGGTGGGAGGAGAAAGATGAGAAAAGTAAAGAGTTACAAGAGAGAATGTTTTGTGACCACTGCCCTTGTTATTTACTCTTGGATCAGGGAGATAGCTCAACGGACTAAAGCGCTTGCTTAAGCAAGCTTAGGCAAGCACAGAGACCACAGTTAGCACCACACGCCAGCTCCGCCCCTAGGGTGAGCAGAGCCCGGTACAGAGTCTGGATGTAATGGCCTATGCTCCTAATAGCAGCACAGGGGAGGCTGAAAGCAGGAGGATCACTATGAGTCTGAGCTGCATAGCGAGACCCTGCAACAACCGAATACATTAAAAAAAAAAAAAAAAAGACAAATTGTACTACTCTCTGTCACAGATTATTTCCTGGATTTGAAAATAAGGTCCTTAATGGAAGAAGAAAGTTCTTGGCATTCTTTATGAGTAGCATTGGTGATGTCTGGTATTCTTTGTCTAATTCCTCACTCAAGGGGCCCTCAGCCTGCCCAGTCTTTTGATTCACTGCTTCACAACCAAACTTTGATATTTTGCAGGAGGAGTATGCTCATAGTCTGGGAATCTGTGATTGAGGAAAGTGATGATTTGTGGGTCACGTGTGCCGGGTGCACGCAGCATACTATGAGTTGAGAACTGAAACGAGCACTAGGGGCCGGGGAGATGGCTCAGTAGAATAAGCACTTGCCTGGCAAGTGCAGGATCCTGAGTTCAATCTCTGGTCCCGTAAAAAAAATAAATAAAATAAATAAATAAAATAAAAATAAACAAGCACTGATGTCAGATGCAGAATGAGAGCAGGGTCTCCTGTGGCCTTTTAGCTGTTCACACAGTGCTTGTCCATGGTGGAACATTAACTGTCTTTCCTTTTTTTGGTCTCCCCTCTTCACTTTCCTATTGCAAGCTTCTGGTGCAGAGTCCAGACAAGACTCTTTCCATTCAGAGAGTTGTGGAGTTTGGTGAGCATGTATGATCTTTTTGATAATTTGATGCATTCTATTTGCTGGTGTCTTACTGAGAACTTTTGCATCTATGTCCACTAATGAGATTTGCTTCTAATGCTCTTTTTTTTGGTAGAGTCCATTACTGGTTTTGACATCAGGGTAATGATAGCCTTCCGGAATGACTTTTGAAGCACTACTTCTTTTTCAATTTTATTAAAGAATTTGAAGTATAATCATGTTAGATTTTCTGTAAGCTTTTGCAGAATTTTACAGTGAATCCCTTGAGACATAGGCTTTTCTTAGTCTGTATGTTTTCTTTTTGCTTAGTCTGTAGTTTTTAAAATTACTTCTTCAATTTCACTGACTGATATTGGATTATTCAGTATTTTTATATCATCTTGGTTCAGCTTTGGTAGTTTACACATATCCATGAATCTATCAAATTCTTTGGAATTTTCCATTTTGTTAGAGTGTAGAGTTTCAAAGCAGTTACCAATGACCTGGCTTTTGGTAGATTCTGTTGTGATTTCCCCTTTTTCATTTTTAATTGCACTGTTTGAGTCTTTTCCTTCCTTGTTTTGGTAAGATTGGCTAACGGTTTGTCTACTTTGTTTATCATTTCAGAGAACCAACACTACCAGCGATATAGCTCAGCAGCACAGTGCCTGCCTGGCAAACACAAAATCCTGAGTTCAATTCTTGGTACCAAAAGAAAAAAAGAAAAAAAAGAACCAACACTTTAATTCATTGATTCTTTTTATTGCTTTTTTCATTCTTAAATTTATTAATTTTTGGTCTGATCTTTGTAGTTTCTTTCTTTCTTTTTTTTTTTTTTTTTTTTTTGTGGTACCTGGGATTGAACTCAGGACACTGTGCTTGCCAGGCAAGCACTTATTCTACTGAGCTATCTCCCCGGCTACGATTTCTTTCCTTGTACAGGGTTTTTAAATTATTTTTTAAATTTTAGGGTAGGGTCTACAGGGTGTTCAGGGTCTCACTGCTAGCTAGGTCTCTGATCTGCCTGTTTACAGCCTCCCAAGAGCTGGGATTATAGGCCCACTCCACCACACCCAGTCTCAATTGCCTTCTCGGCAAACCGAGCCACAAGGGTGGAGCTGGCACAGCAGGCCCAGGGATTGAACCCCCAGCTCTGTGCCTGTTTGCAGGTGTTTTAATCCTCTGAGCTATTTGGCTGGCCATTGTACAGGTTTTGTATTTGGACTGTGCTTGTTTTGTAGAACCTTCTGGTGTAACCATTAGATTTTTATTTGCTCTCATTGCTTTTTTGTGCTGTGGAAATTCATTGCTATGAATTTTCTTCTTTCACTGTATCCCAAAGGTTTCCAGTATATTGAACTGGCTTTATCATTTGATTGTAGAAACAGTCTAATTTCTTTAATTTCTTCTGTGGCCCCCTGGTTTTTCAAGAGTACATTGTTTAATTTCCATGTATTTGAATAGTTTCTGCAGTTTTTCTTGCCATTGCTCTCTTGTGTCACTGCGCTGTGATCTAATAACATGTGTGGGATACTTTTTATTGTTTTGAATTTACTTAAGTGTGCTTTATGGCTAGCATGTGGTCTATTTTGGAGAAAATCACATGTGCTGCTGAGAGGAATGTATAATTTGTTGTTGATGAATGGAATACTCTGTGGACATCTATTAGGCCCATTTTTTTGGACAGTTTAGATCAACTTTGATTTTTTGCTGTTGATTTCATTTGCTTGGTCTGATGTGTCCATTTGGTGACAGTATGGTATTGAAGTCCCCCATTGCAATTTATGTTAGTGTTATCTGACATTTTGTGTCTCTTTGTGCTTATGTTATGAAGTTGGACTGCTTGTGTGTGGTGTGTATATATCTAACTCTTCGTGTTTAATTGTTTTCCTAACTAAAATAAGTAATCTTTGTCTCTTTTGATTAGAAATGATGTGAAATTCATTTCATATAAAGTTAGGATACCTATTCCTGCTTTTTTTCTGTGCTCCTATTATATACAATATTATTTTCCATCCTTGGATTATAATCTGTGAGTGTTTTGAAGTAAATATGTTTCTTGTATATTGCATTTTGTTTCTTTTATCCATTTTGCCAATCTGTATCTTTTCATTGGGGAATTCAAACCATTAACATTGACAGCTATTGTTGAGATGTATCGACTTACTCATGTCACTGTATTATTTTTTATTTTAATTATTTTTTTATTTCATTTACCTTATGTGGTCATCCTACCATATGTATTTTCAAGGGGCTAGTCAGAACCTTGGATACATGTCAGGGGGTCAATGAGGACAAAAGAAAGACAAAAGACAAAATTTAAAGACACAAGGGGAAAAAATAAAAAGACACAAGGAGGACTTAGTGGAGACTTGCTTCTAGTAAAGAAGCTCACCAACCTCTATGGTGAATGCAGGGGGATGAGGTATGCGGCCATGCATCATTTGTGACATGGTTGAAGGAGATTTTGAAAAATAAGGAGCAGGTGGAACTTTAAAAGAGGTAAAGGTGAAAAAGGGGACAAACCCTTCTCTACACCTAGATCACTGCACAGGTTAGTAGGAAGCTAGCTTTCTTTCTATTGTCTTCAGTGAATATTGTCCTCACTGAATATTGTCCTGATCTGAGAGTACTGTACTTCTAGGGATTTGTTAGCCTTTCTGTGGTCCCAGGGAGAAAATCGCTAGAGGATTTAGAAAACAAAGACAAGAGATAATAGCTGAGGTCAGGTGGTTGGCAAAGGACCCTTCAACAACAGTAGGGGTCTTTATTTATACCTTTGCAAAATTACAAAACACAAGGTTGCCTAGCGACTAATGGCCCACAAAGTCCAGGCAGGATGTTTTTCTCAAGACTGAGGCAGCTTAGGCAGTGAAACCTCATCCTCTCCTCCTACATAAGTTCAATTTCCAGCCTCCCCGGCTCCCAGCAGCACTTATGAGTTTCCCCATATGCAGCCAGGAAACACATAATTTTCACACAATTTTCTTTTCCCAGAGCAAGACTACACAGGTCTCAGGACTGTGGGTGTCAGGTCGTCAAGCTAACCCTTCCACAGTCCAGTGTCCAACCTGAATTCATTCTTTTTGACTTACAGGCAGCTACTACCCTTCTCTTTGCTCTTTGCACCTTTCTGCTGCCATGAACAGCTACTCTCTGCCCTGTGCTACTCTGCCTGGGAGCCAGACAAATATAGACTAAAACCTCCACAAACTGAGCTAAATAAACCTTTCCTTCCTTCGTTTTGAGTGTCGGATATTTGTCCCAGCAACCAGTAAAAAGTAACCAAGACACTCTCTCCAAGTTGTTACTTTGAGGTGTATAGATTTCAGATCTTGGATAGGCTCCTTTGTTTAATAAAAAAAGATAGCTATGTAAAGTTAAGGGTGAAGATAGTAGTCATAAAAGTAGGTACTGGAGGGGCCGGGGAGATAGCTCAGTGGAATAAGTGCTTGCCTGGTAAGTGCAAGGGCCTGAGTTTAATCCCCAGTTCTGAAAAAAAAAAAAAAAAAAAAGCTACCACTCATGATCATGTTCTATGAAATTCTTCAGCTAGTTTATGCAGTTTTGTCTTGAGGAAGCTCTTAGCTCTTTTTCTGGAGCCTCATGACTGAGGAAGGGAAAGACAGCTGTATCTTTGATTAATGTACATTGGGTTTTCAATTTCCCATAAAATTTGACCATTTCTGTGAAATTCCATTATCCTCTGTGTCTAGTGTTGGGTGCGGCTGATATCCCAAGTGGCAAAGATTTACTCTAGGGAAACTTTGGCCATTTTTTTTTTTTTTTTGTACTGGGGACTGAACTGGGGACCTTGCTCTTGCCAGTCAAGTGCTGATGCTACTGAGCTATATCCCAGGTCCTTTGTCACTGATCTTCCTGAGTCATTTTGGCAGGAAAAATCTAGTCCCTGAGCAATCATGTTGATTTGATGAGTGCCTATTGGTAACACTGTGCTTCTGCTAATTGGGAATAAAAATTATTTTAGGCTAGGGAGATAACTCAGTGGCATAAGTGACTGCCTGGCAGGTGCAAGTTCCTGAGTTTGATTCCCTGTACAAACAAAAAAGTTGAAATTAAAAAAAATTATTTTACAGTGTTTTTTTGCCCTTTCTATGATGAAATGTGCAATGACTTAGGTGATAGGGTTAGAAGTTACCTCTTCTAAGACCTTTAAAATGTTTCAAGACCGGGCATTGGCGTACACCTGTAATCCCAGCACTGGGGAGGCTGAAAACAGGAGGATCATTACAAGTCCAAGCTGTGTATTGAGATCCTGTACCAAATACATAAATTTAAAAATAAGTTAAATAAATAAAATAAAATGTTTCAAAACTCCATATATGTGGGTTGAAGAAACAATTTTTGTACCTGATTGCTGTTATGGGTTACTCAGCATAGGAATTAGGGAAGCCAAATAAGACCGCCAGTCAGTTCTCAAGCAGGAGAAAACTGAATGGCCCCTAGCCTGGGGAGAGATGGACTTTTAAAATAAAAAACCACACCTTGTTTGGTAAAACAAATTCATCATCTGACAGAGAACAGTACTGTCAGGGACAATGTGACTATTACTCAACACACTTTTTTTGGATCAGTTTTTTAGTTCCCGTTTATCATGCATCTATGCATATGAAGTTTTGTACAAAGAGGTTATAAGGAGTTAAGTACATCTAGCTGTTCTTACAAGACATCTCTTGGGGGCCGGGGAGATAGCTCAGTAGAATAAGTGCTTGTCTGGCAAGTGCAGGGTCCTGAGTTCAATTCCCGGTTATATCTCTTAAGCTGACTATGTTTACAGGAACTAGATTAGGGAGGGGAGGAGACAATTACTCATTATTAAACAGCATTAAACAGAGGGTGAGAACACATTTCTTAGAGTAGATAATAGGAAGCATAAGGGAATCTAATAGTTTTCCATAGTTATAGCACAAAATTCAGTTGACCCATTACAATTGCTTCTGCATTTGAAGCTTTGCTTAGCCTGTATGGCTCTATTTTACAAATTTCTTACTAGTTATCCTAAAGAAATTGTCTTCCCTACAAGAGGCTGAATAATCCCA
The DNA here is from genome assembly GCF_000260255.1 of Octodon degus. Classification (NCBI taxonomy): domain Eukaryota; kingdom Metazoa; phylum Chordata; class Mammalia; order Rodentia; family Octodontidae; genus Octodon; species Octodon degus. Next base: position 72,708 of record NW_004524921.1, read on the forward strand.
CTAGAGGCCTAGGATCTCAAAAAACGGCATAAGACAATATGCTTGAGGTTTCGAACCTAGCTGGACTTCCTGGGTGTTTGGGGAAGAGATCGCAAATTTACCATACTTATCAACCAATCTATTTCCTTAGGCTTTGTTTGAGTTTACAGTACTATTTTTCTTTGTTTTAATGACAGCCATCTGCTGGGATAACAATGACACTAGAAGTTCTTCTATTTAGGTTTTATGTATTTGTTTATTTAGGTACGAGGAATTGAAGTCAGGGTCTTGCACTTGCCAGGCAGGCACTGTGCACTTAGCTATATCTCCAGCACATTAATTTATTTTTAAAGAGATGGGGTCTTGTCACGTTCAGGTTGTCTCCAAACTCTTGGGCTCAGGTCATCATTCTACCTCAACCTTTGGAGGAGGTGGGACCACAGGCAAATGTGGTGATGTTGGGGTCCATTTTTGATTGGGTTATTAGAGGTTTTCATAAATCTTCTGTTTATATAACACACCAAAATCATGTACTACCCCCAAAATATAACAGCTATCAGTATAAATGTTAACTTTTATTTCTTCTGCTCTTATTTAAGCCCAAATAAGAGCAATTAACTTGACCACCTGGTCAGGTTTAACAGGAGGCAGGGTTTGACATTAGAGAGGTTTGTGCTGTGCAGTGATGCCATATCTTGCCTGAAACATCTCATTCCTCTTCTGGGAGGACGAATCATCCATATAAAGAATGAGGTCAGCTGGACATAGTGGTACACACATGTGATGCCAGCACTTGCAGGCTGAGGCAGGATAGCTGCAAGTCTGAGACCAGCCTGAGCTACAAAGTGAGCTCACAACCAGCCTGAACTGCATAGTGAGACCCTGTCTCCAAAAGACAAAACAAAACAAAATAAATCAACTCCCACCCCCCAAAAACCAATGAGGGGGGCTGGGGAGATGGCTCAGTAGAATAAATGCTTCCCTGGCAAGCTCAAGGGCCTGAGTTCAATCCCTGGATCTGCAAAAAACAAAACAAAACAAACAAGCAAACAAAAAAATCCCAATGAGGTCAACATAGGGAAGGGGGGTTTTTCTGATAAATCTAGCTTGGAACACGATACTGACCTGTTAATGAAACAGTCCTAGGACATTCTGTCAGTATGTAGAGGACACAAATTGACAGAGCTAAGACTTGACAGCAATGTATGGGTGATGTGATAGGGGAGAGCTGTAAAACTTCATAACATCTAAGATATAGAAAAACGCTGTCTGTTTGCATTGAGCAATAGGGTGTGTACAGCCTAACATGTATATTGAGCAGATGGGGTAATAATGAATCAGAAGTAGTGTGGATAAATAGAGTGGCAACAGTCACAACCACCAGAAAAGAAGATATTCCCTGGTTACTTGACTTAAGACCAAACTATAGTATTACAAACGTCTCTGGCTATGCCTCTGGGAGAGTATACTCCAAAGATATGGTGCTCATTCATAACAAGGAAAAGGGCAGTACACAAATGGAAAGTCCAAGGGCATGGGGTAAAATTTCAAGACCCATAGGATTTGCAAAAGTATCATTGGATAGATGGCCCTGGACAATTAGATCAGGGGATGACAGTAGTCATGGCTTGATAGGGTGAAGAAATCATGGAGGGGGGAGGGAGTATCCCTATCTGTGGAGGACCATCTGGGCCACTCTCCTTGAAAGAGAACAAATGGAGTTGGGGAGATGGCTCAGTGGAATAAGTGCTTCCCTGGCAAGCTCAAGGGCCTGAGTTCAATCCCGAGTTCCGCAAAAAAAGCAAGCAAGCAAGCAAGCAAGCAATCATCTCCATCTTGGCTAAACCTGGCCTTCTTTCCTTCTCCTCCCCTCTCCCCTCTTCTCCCCTCCCCTCTCCTCCTCTCCCCTCCCCTCCCCTTCTTCTTTCTTTCTTTCTTTCTTTCTTTCTTTCTTTCTTTCTTTCTTTCTTCTGTTCGTTCGTTTGTTCTTTCTTTCTTTCTTTCTTTCTTTCTT
>NW_004524921.1:74800-76181 GCF_000260255.1 Octodon degus
TTCTTTCTTTCTTTCTTTCTTTCTTTCTTTCTTTCTTTCTTTCTTTCTTTCTTTCTTTCTTTCTTTCCTGTGGAACCAGAGATTGAACTCAGGTCCTTCCTATTTTCAAGTATTGATATATAGAGAGCTGGCTAGGACTTTCCCTTATGCCGTCACTTGGCTTTAAGCAACGCGAATCAGTCCAGCTGTAGTCTTTGAAGCAAGGTGACAGGACAGTGTTACCCCACCCCCACGGCTCTTGCAAAAACTTGTGTGGGCTTATGCTCTCAGCAAGGGTTGAGCCCCAAGACAGAGGCTAGGACTCTCCAGGGCATAAAAGATGACCCCTCAGAGTTGGTGCTCCCAAATGCTAGGTGCTGCCTCAGTTGTGTTGTGCAGATTGCAGTCTCTGCATATCTCACTCTCTGCATATTGTAGAGGTCATTTCAGGCCTCCTGCCTAGGCCAGCTGACAGCACTCACACTCTTCTATTTCCCACCATTCACATAGTTACTTGTCCTCAAGCCACTGCCTTCTTTACAAATTAATAAAACCTGGGTTTAGCCCTGGGTCAAGGCCTTTGTCTTAGTTAGCCATCACTTAGCTGTGTTTTGGACCCCCTTGGTGTTGTACTCTGTCAAAATTGACTCCATTTTGTTGTCTTTCTAACCTCGCCTAGTTCCTATTCTGTATGCATGGACCCCTCCCAACTCCTCACCCCTGTGACCCAAGTCTTATGACATCTGTACCCCAAACTCTCGTATCTTATGAACTCTGTATGACTGCCAACTCAGCACCCCCACCCAACAGGACCACCCAATGAACTAATGACTCACTGTACCCCATGATTGCTGATTTCAGCACCCCACCCAATGGGACCACTCAATGAACTAATGACCCTGCCACTTCTTCCTCTCCACCCCTTTCCTGTTATTGCGGTTTTCAAGCTTAAATACTGCACCTTGTCAATGCTCAGCGCGCCTCTTTGCACCTTGCATAGAGACCGCCGCTGGGTACCAGCTAAAATAAAGTGCTTCTTTTAACTTTTGGACTTGCCTCGTTGTCATTTGATTTTTGAGCTACAACACTTGGCTCCTCACAACTACACTTTTGCCCTACTGTCTTTTTGCTCACCATGGGCTGCACCAAAAGTGCTATACTGGAATTAACTCACTAGGATTCCAATCACTTTTTCATGGAATTACAACTATAAACTTGCCAAGGGGCTGGCCAAATAGCTCAGCAGATTAAAGTGCCTGCAAAGGGGCTGGTGAGATGGCTCGGTGGTCTAAAGCACCTACCTAGAACAAGCTTAGCAAAGCACAGGGACCGCGGTTCAATCCCCCAGCACCATATGCCAGCCAGCCCTGCTCCCTGGTGGGCTGAGCTGGCCACACACATA
>NW_004524921.1:76281-78912 GCF_000260255.1 Octodon degus
TAAATAAATAAATAAATTAAAAAAAAAAATAAAGTGCCTGCAAGCAGGCTCAGGGCCCAGGAGTTGGATCCCCGGGTCTGCTGTGTTGGCCCCTCCCCCGAGGCACGCTGAGACGCTGATTGAGACTGGGTGTGGTGGCGTGCCTGTAATCCTAGCACGTGGGAGGCTGTAAATGTGAGGATCACTACGAGTCTATCTAGTAGTGAGACCCTGAACACCCTGTAGACCCTTCCCTAAAATACAAAAAGAAAAAAAAAAAAAGCTTCCCACACTGTGATGAGGTCTGAGAAGGGCATGCTGTACCCATCCTTTCATGTCCCACAAAATCGTGCTCACTTCGGCAGCACATGTACATAGCCCACAAAATCCCAAAACCTCTCAATTGGCATTTTGTTTCAGGAAGGGAAAAACTGTTCATAGTAAGCTCCAAAATGGTTTTACCCATGGCTAAATAATTATGACTCAGATATTGCACATGCAGAGAGCATAACTGAATTTGTCTTTAGCCACTTTGTTATTTTTATTATTAACACATTAATATAGTGTTCAGTGTCCAAAAGAGAGTTCACACACACACACACACACACACACACACGAGTTATCACAACTGTCAAAACATAAAGTTCATACACATGTTGAATTAGAGTGGCAACTCTTTGGAATTTTAAGTTCCTCAAAGTGGCATTTGCAGTCTGTAAGACAGAAATAAGGATCCCAGTAAATCAGTAGGGCATAACAGTACAAATACATTTTCGATTTTCTCAGATAGATCAAATAGGTTTTGGGATTCCTTACAAAGAGGAATTTTTTGTAAAGGAAGATTATAAATTAATGAGCAGCGCATGTACATAGCCCACAAAATATTGGTTATTAGAAGGCATAGAAGACAGGATAGTGCTAGGATTAGGCAACAAGGGAAAACTAGGATTGATAATTTTATTAATAGGGCTAAGATTTTGGCCTAAATAATATCATGTCTCATTTTATCTTTTAAAAGTTAAGATGAGTATATTGCCTGGATTTGGAGTGAGAAGTAACTTTTTACTTAATAAGTTTTGGTTTATTGAGTGAGACTTCTCAGGTTTAATGGGCTTCTGATCTAAGTAATATTGGGGACATTTAGGGGCGAACATGAAATTTAGTTCTAGTTCAAGGGGCTCTGCATTCACTGCTGCTGGAACTTTTCCAAAAAGAAGGAATTCTGTCTAATAGTTGATTCTATTCTGTCTTTAGTTAAGTGAGTGCTAGCTTAAAGGAATCTCAGGGAAGACGAGAAAACTGTTGCAGAACTGAGACATGAAGGAAAGAAGTGCAGGACCTGTAGAAGGGGCCTTTAGGGGCACAGTGAATTTTATATCCCAACTGATGAGCAGATCCTGTCCTAACAGGTAAGGAACTGACAAGTTAGCTGTACTGAGTTTTCATAATTCCCATAAAGATATTTTTAACTCTCTCTGTCATGCTGGGGAATAAACCCAGGGGCTTGCACGTGATAGGCAAGAGCCCTACCACTGAACTGTATACCCAGTCTATAGAAATGTTAAAAGACTGACAAAAAAAAAATCGGGGCCAGGGAGATAGCTCAGTGGAATAAACACTTGCCTGGCAAGTGAAAGGACCTGAGTTCAATCCCTGGTTCTGCATGGGAGGACTGGCCAATTAGCTCATCAGATTAAAGTGCCTGCAAGCAACCCCAGGGGCTGGGGGGTTCAATCCCCGGGCCTGCTGTGCTGGCCCCTTCCCCAGGGCTCCCTGAGAGGGTGATTGAGACTGGTTGTGGCAGTGCTCACTTGTAATCCCAGCACTTGGGAGGCTGTAAACAGGTGGATCACTGAGTCTGATCTAGTAGTGAGACCCTGAACACCCTGTAGACTCTTCCCGAAAATATAGAAAAAAAAATAAATAAAAAATCATGGACTGGAGAGATACTCAGTGACATAAACACCTGCCTGGTGAGCATACTGTCCCTAGTTCAATGCCTGGTAATGAAAAAAAAAATCATGAGGTAAATTGTCAAAACTCATCAGTGGTAAATTATGTTCAGTGACTCCAAGTTCTGTGTGTGAGGTGGTGGTGGGGTGGCGAAAATGAAGTAATGTTAAAGGTAGAATGTTGGTACATTGATATACGAAACCTGGCGGGTGCCATTCAATTTGTGGGGTTATTTCATTTTGGAAATAAAGCAGCGGTTGAGAGAACTGGACATTTACTTGGTGAGAATGTAGTTAATTTTCTAGTGAGGAAATCAGAGAAACCTCCAAAAAGATGGTTCAGATTTTATCCCTTATCTTTGGTATAACTTTGGTAGGCATCCCAAACGGTAGGGACCTGATATTTGAGATTGTTATAAATTAGAATTTTCAAGTTTTACTAATTATTTTAATTGCAATGCTATAATTCACCATTCTTTATTTTATTTGATTCATTGATTTATTAATTTAGAAACAGACTCTCACTATGTAGTTCAGGCTATTCTTGAACTCATTAAGTGGCCCAGGATGGCCTCAAACTAATATTAATACTCCTGACTCAGGCTTTTGAATGCTGGGATTACAAGCATGCACCACTCTTCCAAGTTTTGTTTTTTGGCCTTCTGTATTTTTCAATTTTTTAAAAAATTTATATTTATTT
>NW_004524921.1:81153-82711 GCF_000260255.1 Octodon degus
AAAAAAAAAAAAAAAAAAAAAAAGACAGAAGAGAAATTTTAAAAAATTGAAAGGGGAAAAGAAAAAAAAGAAATGAAACTAAAGAGGGGGGGGGGAATCCAAAAAACAGAAGGAAACATCCCAATCATTCAAAAACCTGACCAAAAAAAAGTAATAAAAAGTAGAAAAGCCAAAAAAACTATGAAGTAAGAAAAAATTCTTGGTTTTTGAGCAAGTGCTTTCTTTCCAAGTTCTACAGTTTTGGAATCCAGCCAGTCATGATTTTCTCCACCTAACTTTAGGGCCTCTCCAAGCTTTTGACGTGCCCTCCCTAAAGCAGAGGCAACTCTGTCTGTTCACCCCATATTGTGGTCACTGTGTAAGCCAAGGCTTGTCCTTGCTCCCACTGATTGATGGGAAATGCAATCAGCCCTCTGTTTCCTATTGAACATAGCTTACAGGTTCAGGTGGACCTTAGCACTGTCATGAGATCTGGCTTCCTTCTGTTTCTAGGCATTGTCCTCGTCCAGGATCAGGTCATTTTGATAGTCACTGCTTCTGCTACCCTGTGCCAAGGAAAGCAAAATGTAAAACCAGTGTGGAGTTAGTTTGTGGTTTTGTCCTTTCGCTGGGGTAGAGGGAGCCACTGGTGTCCTGCGTGGACCTGTTTGGCCATTTCAGGGGTGGGACACCCCACAGGTTAGGGTATTGGTGCCATATGTTCAGTGTGTGCTTGCATCTCACATCCCTAATTGTGTCAGGGAGGGGCTCTGCAGGTGTGGTACAGTCCTGCTTGCCCCTATCAGGGCAAAGGGTGATGTAGATCTGCCGCAGGCCTGCCTGCTCATGTCCTTTCTCGGGTCATGAAAGGGATGCTCTGGCCATGGGAGGTACCATAAGAAGAGTTTTTGTACTCAGAACTCCTTCATTGGCTTCTTCATGCAAGTAAAGCACTGAGAAAGTTGTATTATCAAAATCTCTCTTGTCCTACTGTCAGACTGAAGCTGTCCTATAGAAAGACTCACCTGGCTTCCTGCCAGATATGAATGAAGAACTAAAAATAGCACTTTTTCATTGGTTCCATGTGCAGTGCACAGTGTGCAGTCATCCTAGATCCTGTGCCCTGCCCATATCTCTTGAGTCTCCATGAATGATGTATTCTACTTTTTTTTTGAGACAAGTTTTGGTATGTAGTTCAGGCTGGACTTGAACTTACTTTTTAGCCAATCTGGCTTCAAACTTGCAGCAATCTTCCTGTCTTACCCTCCAAAATGCTGGTATTACAGGTGTGCACCACATCTAACTTCTGCCCAGTTATTTGGCTGGTGTGCCCCAGTCTTTTTTTTTTTTTTTTTTTTTTTTTTTGGCACTAGAGATTGAACTCAGGACCTTGTGCTTGACAGGAAGGTACTTACACCACTAAGCCAACTCCTAACCACCCCCCACTTCTTTGATGCCCCAGTCTTCATCTCCTACTGAAGTCATGCTAGGGATCAGGTATTTCTCTTCTCAAAAAACACTACAATTCTTTTTTTTTTTTAATTTTATTTATTTATTTATTTGTGTGTGTGTGTGTGTG
>NW_004524921.1:83311-89650 GCF_000260255.1 Octodon degus
AAAAAAAAAAAAAGCAAGCAAGCAAGCAAAGAAGGAGACTCAGAAACCAAATAATGGCTTAGACAGCTAAAAGAAGACACATTCTTTTTTTTCTTTCTTTTTTTTGCGGTACTTTGGATTGAACTCAGGACCTTCACTTTCCAGGCAAGCGCTTATTCTACTGAGCTATCTCCCCAGCCCGGACATGTTCTTAGTCCATGTAGTTTTATTTTTTTCCAGTACCGGGGATTTATTATTATTATTGCTTTTTTTTTTTTTTGGAAGGTTCTACAGGTGTTCGAGGTCTCATTACTATATTGGACTCGTAGTGATCCACCTGTTTACAGCCTCCCAGGAGCTGGGAGTGCAGGCTCACGCCCACCACGCCTAGTCTCAATTGCTATCTCAGCGCGCCCCCTGGGGCAGGATGGCACGGCAGGCCCAGGGATCCAACCCCTGGCCCCTGCATCTGCTTGCAGGCCCTTTAATCTACTGAGCTATTAGGCCAGCCCTCATGTAGTTTTTTAGTTCATGAAAATTTCTCAAAAATCTCTGTGTCACTGAACTCAAAAAACATTGAGTTGGGCCAGCCAGATAGCTCAGTGAATTAAAGTGCCTGCTTAGGCAGATACAGGCACCAGGGTTCGATCTCTGGCCTGCTGTGCAAGCCCTATCTCCAGGGCATGGTGAAACGGCGATTGAGACTGGGCATGGTGGGGCATGCATGTAATCCTAGTACTTGGGAGGCTGAAAACAGGAGGACCACTGAGAGTCTGATATGTGTAGTGAGACCCTATAGACCCTGTACTAAATACATTGAAAAAGAAAAATGAATTCACAGGACATTTCCCCATGCTTTCTCTCTTTTTTTCCAGGGTTACTCCAAGTCCCCAACATATGTAGGTCAAAAACGTCTGGGATGGAAAAAAACAGGCACCATCCTCAGGCTCCTTTATATTTATCAAGGTTAGTAGAAGCTAAATCATAGACATAGGTTTGAAGAGGAAACATTTTGGTTCTCTGTATCAGCGGGGATATAGATATTTCTTTTTTGTGTGTGTGTTTGGTACAGAGTCTCACTGCGCAGCTCGGACTCGGAGTATCCTCCTGTTTTCAGCCTCCCCAGCACTGTGGTTACGGGTGTGTGCCACCATGCCCTGACTCCGTCATTGGCTCAGCGCGTTTGGGGGAGGGGTCAGCACTGCGTGTGGTGCCAGGAATCGAATCCCGGCCCCTGCACTTGCCTAAGCAGGTGCTTAGTCTGTTGAGCTCTCTCGCCTAAAGATATTTCTTAGAACTACTGAACTTGACCATGTTTTGAGGTTCCAAAGCCCACTCCTCCAATTAGCACAGCCAACAGCAGAGGAGGTACCCAATTCACATACAAACTCTGAGGTTCTGTGGTCGTGTGCTTTCCTGACATGTGCAAGGCCCTGGTTTCAATCGTTAGAACAATAGAATAAAGGCGGTAAAAAAGCAGCTTCCTGGGAAATGTAGTGAAGCCTCAGCACTGAGTTCCAACCCAGTACTTGGAGAATCCCTTGTCTAATTAAGGGAAACCTGGGGGCTGGGGAGATAGCTCAGTAGAATAAGTGCTTGCCTGGCAAGCTCAGGGTCCTGAGTTCAATTCCCGGTATCGCAAAAAAAAAAAAAAAAAAAAAAAAAAAGGGGAACCTCACTTCTCCAAATTCCAAAAGCAACCCTGTCCCTGGGGTGTGCTGAGGCAGCAATTGAGAGGGGGCATGCTGGTGTGCGCCTGTAATCCCAGCTCTTGGGAGGCTGTAAACAGGAGAATCACTGCTAGTGTGATCTAGTAGTGAGACCCTGAACACCCTATAGACCCAATTTTAGAAACAGAAGCAGCAGAATATATTTATTTATTTATACATTTATTTATTTATTTATACATTTATTTATTTATTTTTGTGTGTGTGGCCAGCTCAGCCCACCAGGGGTCGGGGCTGGCTGGCATGTGGTGCTGGGGGATTGAACCGCGGTCCCTGTGCTTTGTTTAGCTTAGCTTGTTCTAAGTAGGTGCTCCAGACCACTGAGCCATCTCACCAGCCCCCAGAATATATTTATTGAGGGAGAGAAAGCTTTTATCTGAGAGAGGGACAGAAAGGGATCCTAGTGGCCAAGGAACTTTCCTTTTCTAGGGATTTTTATAGAGCAAAAGCATGAGGTGAGGTGGGTGTAAGGTGGAAAACATTGGAACTGATTAGGTGGGCATGAGGTAAGACAAAACTATGATCCACCAATAAGGTTACAAGCACCACTGGTCAGGTAAAATTGATTAAATCCAGGACCAAATGAAGAAGTGAGGGGCCAGGGAGATGGCTCAGTAGAATAAGTGCAAGGGTCTGAGTTCAATCTCCAGTTCCACCAAAAACAAAACAGAACAAATGAAACAAACAAACAACAACAACAAAAAACAAATGAAGAAGTGAGTCTTGCAGCAAGTGGACATGAATATGGAACAGGGGCTCTTCCTGTTGGGGGCTGGGGGTTCTGGCTCTATCAATCCCTGGTGCTCATCCCTAGGGAAGCATGTGGTTGCATTTGTTTACTCCTTTGTCTTGAGGTCTGGCCCACTGTGGGAATGTCCATCTCTTCCAAAGTTGCAAAGTCACCTTGTCTTCCATAATATCTCCTTGAGAACCTGGCTCTATCTGGCTGCCTATAATATTTCTATCTAATTTAGCTGCCTACAGCATTAACACCAGGCTCGTGGAATGCATGAGGTTACTGATGTGTGTAATTTCTTGATTCAAGGCATCTTGGAAAGAAAGCCTCAGGATCCTGTATCCATTCCACTGCAAAGCCGTGGTCTAGATTGCCATTCTGCGGAGCAGACTGTTGGTATTAGTGAAGTCCAAGTTAAGACTGGAGGCATCATCAGCATCACACCAGTATCATCATCATCGTCATCATCATCATCATCATCATCAGCAGCAGCAGCAGCAGCAGCAGCAGCTTCCGCTGCCGCTGCCACCAATACCTGTATATGGGCAAAAGGCCAGCAGCCAAAATGAAGGTTTGATTATTGACCTGAAGAATTTTAGGAAACCAGGAGAGAAGACATTTACCCAGTGTAGCTGCCTCTTTGTGGGTAATCTTCCCCTGATATCACTGAGGAGGAATTGAGGAAACTATTTGAGAAATATGGCAAAGCAGAAGTTTTCATTCATAAGAATAAAGGCTTTGGCTCTGTCCACTTGGAAACATGAACCCTTGCAGAGATTACCAAAGTGGAACTGGATAATATGTCTCTCCGTGGAAAACAACTGTGTGTGCACCTTGTCTGCCATAGTGCAACCCTTATAGTCCAAAACGAACTACTGGAAGGAGCCTTTTCTGTGTTTGGCCAGGTGGAAAGGGCTGTAGTCCTTGTGGATGATCGAGGAAGACCCTCAGGAAAAGGCATTGTTGAGTTCTCAGGGAAGCTAGCTGCACGGAAAGTGCTGGACAGATGCAGTGAAGGGTCTTTCCTACTAGCCACACTTCCTCGGCCTGTGACTGTGGAGCCTATAGACCAGTTAGATGACAAACAAGGACTTCCAGAAAAGCTTGTTATAGAGAACCAGCAATTTCACAAGGAGCGAGGGCAGCCACCTTGATTTGCACAGCCTGGCTCCTTTGTATAAGAATACGCCATGCATTGGAAGGCACTTATTAAGATGGAGAAGCTGCGGCAGGATCAAGTGGACAGCAATATCAAGGAAGCCCGTGAGGAGCTGGAGATGGAGATGGAGGCTGCTCACCATGAGCACCAGGTTGTGCTGATGAGGCAGGATTTGATGAGATGCCAAGAAGAACTTGAGAGAATGGGACAGCTGCATAACCAAGAGGTCCAAAAACAAAAGCAACTGGAGCTCAGGCAGGAAGAGGAGCGTAGGCGCCGTGAAAAAGAAGAGTGGCTGCAACAAGAAAAGATGATGCGGAGACAGCGGGAAGGATTCAAGGGAACATTCCCTGATGTGAGAGAACAAGAGATCTGGATGGGCCAGATGGCTATGGGAGGTGCTATGGACATAAACAACAGAAACGCCATGCCCCCTGCTCCGGTGCCAGCTGGTACCCCAGCTCCTCCAGGACCTGCCACTATGATGCCTGATGGAAACTTGGGATTGATGCCACCAAGTGAATGCTTTGGCCAGGCCGCTATGATGGAAGGAATTGGGGCAATTGGTCGAACCCCTCCTGCTTTCAACCGTGTAGCTCCAGGAGCTGAATTTGCTCCAAACAAACACCACCAATACTAATAAAGTTGCAGCGTCTAGTTTCCTAAAACCCTTAAAAAAAGTTGTGGTCTATCATACCTGTTTTGTTCATGGCTACAATAACAGGTAGCTTGGTTTTGTACAGGATGTTGCATGTGTACAGCATATTGGACATGAAGGTCACTGGGTTAGTACTTCACAATGTGTCCATCACGTAGATGACTACTGCTGGAAATGAAGATGCCAGGGCCTCGGTGATGATTGTCCCAGAAGCTGACGAGATGAACACTTCAATCTGTCCAGGTGTATTAGTCAAGATGTATTTGAAAGTGTTCTGGGCTTTCTCAATAAATTTCAGTACCTGATCAAATCTGGTAGCCAAGAGATTGAGTGAAGTCACTATGCCACCATTGGGCCCAAGCCCATATTGTTTCACAACTTCTTTATACTTCACAGTGTCACAAATATCAATATTGATAGGAAAGGGCACTTCATGTACAGCTGGGTCCAGGTTTATTACATAAAGTGGAGAACTTCACTGTACACATGTCCTGTTAGCCTCTGTACAAAAGTGGTTTTCGTGGATCCTGCCATTCCAAAACCCAACAGATATACAGCGGCCTGAGGGACCCCTGAATCCAGGAGATGAGTCACACTTTGCTGTGCTACCATGTTTCTACCTGCCAGGACACTGCCTATAATATTTATTTATTTTGCAGAATGGGGGATTGAACTCAGGCCCTTGAACTTGCCAGGGAAGTGCTTATTCTACTGAGCCATCTCCCCAGCCCCCTGTCTATGATATTTCTAACTGAGCTGCTTACAACATTTTCAGACTGTGGAGGCAAGTTTTGTTGCCACAGAATGGAAGCCCAGGGCCACAAGCTTTTTTTTGGAGGAAGAATGGGAAACATGAGGGGAAGAAGCTGTACAGCAGAAGGTTAGGTCTGTGGCAAAACCTTGCCTAGAGCAGGAATAGAGTGATGTTCCTTGATCCTTTCCAGTGGCCCCAATGATGTAGGGGAATGAAACTCCCAAACCAAAAGGTACCTAGGGCAAATCTGTGTTCTCTAAAACTGAAGAATGGATTTTAGGAACAACAGAGGTTAAAAACAGATTATTTATTGGGGGAAGGAAAGCTTCTGTCCAAGAGAGGAACAGAAGGGGACCTGAGTGGGTTGGTAAGGGGACATGAATACAGAACAGGAGCTCTTCCTGTAGAGGGTTGGGTTAGTGGTATCCCTGGCTCTTTCAAGGTAATTGATACCTATTCAGAATATCAGTCCTTCATGCCCATTCCTAGGGAGGTATGTGGCTGCACCTGTTTACTCTTTTGTCTTGAGGTCTGGCCCACAGCTCAGGTGTCTGTGCCTCCCACAGCCCACAGTTGCAAGGTCTTGTCTTCTGTACTGGCTTCTTGGAGGGCCCAGCCCTGTTTGCCTACCTATAATATTTCTATCTAACTCAGCTGCCTACAACGCCAACTCTGTAATTTTCTCCTGCTAAAGCTCCAGAGAGTGGAAAAGAGATTGTTGGCATCTCTACCTCCTGTGAGAGCCAAAAGCTCTGACCAAGGAAGATGCTCCTTAGCAGTTGTGCAAAGTTCTGGAAAGACATCTGGGTACTTCCAAACTATTAATTTCAAATATCTTAGAAATGCAGCTCCCTAAATTGAAAATCTTCATTGTTGATCACCCTGAATGGAGACCCTATGACTGCCTGTCCTGACCAACCTTTATGTGGAGGAGGTAAATGCTTCTGGCTATGCACAGTGGTCTGGTAGTGTCTTGGGCGCTAATCAAGTTGGGGAATCCTGTATGTGGCATTGCTTCAGACCTACCTGTCACTGAAAGGCTGCGTGGGCTTGAACCCAGATACAGCTTTTTCCTGTGCTCTGTCTTGCATTGTCCTTGCCCCCTTCAGACTCAGATGGGCTGGGGTTTAAATGAACCCCTAACCCACACCATGGGTAGGAATTATCCACTCAAGAAAAGGAACCTGGTCCAGCCCACTCTGAGTACCCACTACACCAGGCTGGAGGCACCAGTGCAACGAGTGACTTTTGTTTCTGTTCAGTCAAAGTCTTCCTTTCTCTCTCTCTCTCTCTCTCTCTCTCTCTCTCTCTCTCTCTCTCTCTCTC
>NW_004524921.1:97991-103405 GCF_000260255.1 Octodon degus
TCTCTGGCAAGATGTTCTGCTCCTGAATCAGCTGGGTGAGTCTTGCCTCTAGCCTCTTTGCAGGGAGTTCTGCTGAAGGGTTCTGTGCTGGGCCTGCTCTCTGGATCTATTCAGGATCCCGCGGGTCATCTCACTCCCTTGCAGGGCCTGCACTCTGGGTCTATTCAGGATCCTGGCCTCAGTTGTCTCAGTCACTCACAGGGCCTGCGCTCTGGGTCTGTTCAGGATCCGGAGGGCCCCAGGTCGTCTCAATCACTCGCTGGGCCTGCACTCTGGGTCTATTCAGGATCTGGAGGGCCCCAGGTTGTCCCAGTTGCTCATTTTTTATCACTTTGCTTCAAACTTTGAAACAATTTATATACCACCCAATTGATTAACAACTTGCATCATTTCCTGTTTTTTTTTTTTCGGAACCGGGTATTGAACTCAGGCCCTTGAGCTTGCCACTGAGCCATCTCCCTGGCCCCTCATTTCCTGGTTGTTGAAGCTTTCGGCACTATATATTAAGTAAATCTTCTGTTTATGGTATACAAATGTGTTTCCTGGTAGATGTGAAGTCATTTTACACCTTGAATTTAGAAATTTATCCTGGAACTCAGCCATGAGCTCTTTATTCTAATGAACCATATGACTTTGTAAACAGATTTGTTGCACCTCTTTCTTTCTTTTTTTCTTCTTTATGTATTTAGGACAGGATCTACATGGTCTACAGGGTCTCACTATGTAGATCGGACTCGTAGTGATCCTCCTGTTTTCAGCTTCCCAAGTGTTGGGATTACAGGTGGGTGCCACCACGTCCAGTCTCAATTGTCATTTCAGTGCACCCTGGGGGCAGGGCCATCATGGCACAACAGGGATTGAACCCTGGCCTCCGCACTCTGCCTAAGCAGGTGCTGTTGCACCTTTTTCAAAACATTTGACAATTGGTTCACTAGTTACCGATTGATGCTATATTTGCTAAAAGAACACAAATTGACAAGGACAGGAATTAATTGCAAGAACATAGCTGAGATTCCTGAAAAAAAAAGTTCCAAATTCACAATAGAAAAATGTGCAGTACAATTTGTAGATTTTAGAAATAACATTGGCCTATTATATGGCAAAGAAAAGCAATAGTATTGATACTGTCAATATTACATAATGAGAAGACTGATAATGAAGCCTTGCACAGCTGTGCACACCTGTAACCCAGCATTGGAGGGGCTGAGGCAGGTCCTATCAATTCAAGTTCAGCCTTCTCTGCATAGTGAGTTCAAGACTAGCCTAGGGGCCGGGGAAATGGCTCAGTAGAATAAGCGCTTGCCTGGCAAGTGCATGAGCCTGAGTTCAACCCCTGGTTCCTCAAAAAAAAAAAAAAAAAAAAAAAAAAGACTAGCCTCGACTACATAGTGAGACTCTAGCTCTAGCAAGCAAACAAACAGAGATTGATAGTAAATCCTCAACACAAATTAAGTCAGAAATGGTCACATTTACAGCAAAATGAAAGGTGGGATAGATGTGGTTAATGAGTTATGCAGTAACTCTGATGTTATTTGAAACACAAAGTGTTGGCCAATGGTTGAGCTTTACTCAATCTTAAATGAGTCAGGCAAACATAGTTTCATAGTTCACAGTGAAAAGAATTAGTACAAATTATGGAGAAATTTTTCATATAGGATTGGGAATGGAATTGATAAGTGGTGAAGTATAACAGAGGAGGAACAGTATATATGTACTCAAAGAACTCAAGAAATATGAAATAGACCACTACATTGACAGGTGAAATACCACAAATACCTCCTAAGAAAACAGGAAGACCAGCAAGATGTCAAATATGACCTATCAAAGAAGTTGGGAAAATAAAACACATGTGTTATCAGTGTAAGTGATATTTGTATATGGAACATGAAGTTCTTACATGTGAAAACTGCCCTGAAATTAGGTATGATAATTGAAATAAAGATTATTTTAGCGGTAGAGTTTTGTTTATAATTTCATTGTAGGTCACCTTGGAATTTATTTCTGCTGTTATTTTTTAGATTTATTAAGCAAACAATGGGTACAGAAAATATTGATGTTTATTCTAAATAGTATATATTTGATATTTTATTGGTTTCATTTTCCTGCTAAGTATGCAATATATAATATAATAAGAAATGCCTGACAAAAGAGGAAGAGAGGAGAGGTAAAAAATATGCCTGCCAAACAGGAAAGGAAAGCTAAACTTAGGTGCTGTCAGTGTAAGCCATGTATTGAACACACTATTGTTGTGTGTGAAGACTGACTTAGATGTGATGATTGAAGCAAAAATTATTTGTGTGGTAGAGTTTTGTTTGTATTTTCAGTGTAGTTCATGTAAGAATTTATTGGTTATTATTTTTTAGGTTTTGTAAGCAAATAAATAGCTAATACTCAAAATGTTCATGTTTATTCTATTCATTACATATAAAATATCTTATTTTACTTTCTTTTTAAGTACACATTTTTAATATAATAAAACTCAGGAAGTTAAAATTGAGAACTCTTCAATAGAAAAACATTAAAAAAATGAATACTATATACCCAGCTTAATGTGCCTTACAAACAATTTGTTGTAAACAATTTTTGCTGTGATGCCCATGGGGAATTATTTATTTTTATTTTATTTTATTTTTTTTTTGGCAGAACCTGGGATTGAACTCAGGTCCTTGCATTTGCCAGAGAAGTGTTTATTCCACTGAGCCATCTCCTCGGCCCCCCATGGGGACTTTTTTTTTTTTCATGGATGTGTATTTTAATAAAAATAATTCTGGGGGCTTGTGAGATGGCTCAGTGGTCTAAAGCACCTACTTAGAACAAGCTAAGCAAATCAGAGGGACCACGGTTCAATCCCCCAGCGCCACATGCCAGCCAGCCCCGCCCCCTGGTGGGCTGAGCTGGCCACACACACACACACACACACACACACACACACACACACAAATAAATAAAAAAAAATAATTCTGTCAAAATACAACAAGAGTTTTTTTTTCATCTCTCAAGTACAATTTTAATAAGATGATTTTTGTTGAATTCGCTCTCAACCCTCCCATGCCCACAAGTTTCATGCTAATGCCAAGTATCAACTTGCGAGGACAAAGGCAGAACCAGTGTGCACAATATGGAGGATGTCTGTTTCAGCTGTAGTCACTAATGGAGGAAAACCCTATGCAAAGAGGTGGGCGCTTGGGGCAGCCAGAAACCACCTTCTAGCCGCAGGTCCAGGTGCCCAGGACTGGTGGTCAAGTAGGGCTCTGCTGTCCAGCTGCCACACGGGCATGCATACCTGAGTTGTGAGCAACCAAAGGAACTTTCAGCTCCAACAGTCCTCTGTCTCTTCTTTGTGCTTGCTTATGGGCTGGGAAGGTGCTGGGTGGCTAGGCAGTCCCCATTTCCCTGTTCTGACAACCTGCACCCAGCCACAGACCCATATGGGTGGAGATAGGAAGTTCTGGCTTTCTTTGAGTGGTCTGCCAGTTCCCACTCTGTAAGGAGCGACCATCTAGCATCAGAGGGGAAAGGAGAGTAGGGAAGGCTTCTCCCCCAGGGCTGGATGACCCAAAAGAGGTTTTTTTCTTAACCCCCACTGGTCAGCCCTTCACCCAGTTGCTCCCAAGTGCCTTCCACACTGCAGGCTCCTGGAAGCAGGCTGATAGGACTGGGTGTACACAAGGGGCTCCTCCAGCTGCAGGCAGGCCTGGACTAGGCAAGACAGCCAGCTAAAGCAGCTTGGTTGTGGCCCTCTCCACAGCTTGTGGGGCAAAAGCATATGTCCCAAAGATGAGCTGTCCAACTGGGACAGACAGCCTCATGGAGAGGAACAGAGTAAACAACTTGGACTCAGCTGAAACAGTGAGATAAGGCACAGAAAACAGGAAGGTGGCCATGGGTACTGAATGTGAGCCAGACAGACACCCAACCCCATGCGGCACACAGCTGTCCAGAGCCCTCCTGAACCCTCTTGTCAGCCACTCCACAACCCAAGTCCAGGCACCCATCCTCAATCCCTGACATACTCCTGAAGGTACCAGCTGCTCAGAAAGTACTGGAAGCCATGCCAACCTAACCAACTCTTCACAGAGCTCATCTACCATTCAGCTTCAGGACTAAAACAGTATTGCCCAATCCTCAGGGATTAGGTTAGTCCTGGCTCTGCCACTAATTTGCTGTATGACTTTGACCAAGTCATTTTGTCTCCTGGGACTGTTTGTTTATCTGTAAAATATTGCTGAAGATACTCTCTGAATTCCACTGCAACTGTTAGAGCCTCTGATTTTAATTCCCAATCCTGGTAGGATGATCATTTTAACAGTCTGATGTTCCTAACCTCTGAGTTTGGAGCCTGGTATTCCCAGCTTTGCAGAGAATGAATTTCCTTTACAGATAGGACAATACCTCCTGCTGGGTTATGGTCTGTGGGATGCCAGCTGGGGCCATGACAGGACCAAGAAAAGAAGCCTATAGGATTATGCCCAAGGCAAAATTCTGGAAGATCTCAGTGTCAGGGCCCTGGCCTTTTACCAGCAATGGTCCAACTCAGTCATTTTACTTGTCCAACTGTGGTCCTTGTGAGGCTTTGTGGGCACAGAACACCTTAAGCCATCCCAAACATTCACATGTCCACTGACATGGAACAGGAGCTTACCTAGCCCAATGCAGACAGGGAATGGAAGTTCAACTTCTGGCTTTTCCAAGGCTGACCCTAATCTTTGCAGGGACTGCTTGCACTCTTACTCACAGTGTGAATCAGGTATGGAAATCTCAGCCTTGGTGTTTCTCTATGTAGACCTCCTCCCTTTCTTCCTCCTGGGTAGCCAGTCTTTTCCTCAGATGGCCCACCCAAGTACTGACAGTCTTCTCAGTCTTTCCTCTGATAGTGAGACAATTTTTGTTCCACCAGCTGTGAGGATCCATCTGAAACAGCTGGTAGGATGTCTGTAAGTCCATGGGGTCCATTCTTCATCCTAAGAGTGGTTGAGGCCAAGATATAGGGAGTGGCCTAGTACAGCTGCAGTGAAGCCTGGCCCAGGGGTCAAGGGTTCCATTCACTCCAATGATAAGCAGCTCCAAAATTTGCCTCCACAAGGTACCGGCTTCTCCACAGAAAGCAGCAATCCCATTAAAGCTGTGTGGCAGTGGTGGAAACCAGGTAGGAAGAAAGCAGTCGTTGTTCTCAAGGGCCTCTAGTCCTGGCAAAGTAGTCTTCCCCTGGCAGCCTGACACACAGCAGCTCTCAGGTGGAAGGCAGGTAGTTTCCAGGCAATCAATTGAGAGAAATTAATTATTTGGCCATCTTAACAACAAGGGAAGGCAGGGCATTAAAGAGAAAAGACAGGGACAAGGCAGGCAGTGAGAGGCAGGGTACAGTGGTAGACAGTGTGCTGGCCAAGGACCCTCTGCGCCCTTGCTTTAGCTGC
>NW_004524921.1:103505-105475 GCF_000260255.1 Octodon degus
TTTCTTTCTTTTTTTTTTTTTCTGGAACCAGGGATTGAACTCAGGCCTTTGCGCTTGCCAGAGAAGTGCTTCTTCTACTGAGCCATCTCCCCTGCCCCATAAAGTGTTTCTTAGAATTACTGTTGTGACCATGAAGTGGGATTCAGAGAAGTGCCAGGGTGACACAACAGTGGGGAGCAAGGTCACTCAGCTGCCTGAGAGATCAAGCTCTTTCAAGATTTGGAATCTGAGAAGAAAATAGTATTGTGCTAGACAAGAAAAGCATCAAGGAGGCCACCAGTCTGTAGCTGAGCAAAGGAAGAGCCCACACAGCCCCCACTTTCTGCAGCATCTCCATGGCTCCCAGCTGCTAGAAGCAGGACTTTCATTGCTAAGCAACAGAGTCCAGTGCATTAAAATCAATTTCTTGAGCTTGGAGGAAAGAGTAGGGAGAGAAGGTGGAATGCAGATGCCTTGGGAAAGCTCATCCTTGCCTCTAAGTTTTGCTGAAGAACCATAGGTACAGGTATTTGTAGGTACAGATATTCACTATAAATATCTGAAATAAGGCTGCAATTAAGATGCAGATTAAGCATTAATGAATGCTAATGCCGCTCATTTGTAAAAGAGACTCCTGGAAAGGCCTGTAGTTCTTGGGTTCTTTCTGAATCATCTAGCTACCACAGATAATAGAGAGCAGGGTTTTTTTTTTTTTTCAGCTGTAGATTTTTATTTTTAAGAACATAGCAAGTAACAAATGGCAATGACAAAGAAACAGGCACTTATATGCTAAACAAAACATTTTCCCCATAGATACAATACTGATTTATCACCAAACCATGGGGCCAGCTCATTAAGCTTAGTAGCTTCTGTATGGGCTGAGGGAGTAGCTTTCCCTACTCACTTAACATTGTTCAGATTCTATTGAAGCTTGTAGTGCAGCTCACTGCCCTTGGGTAGATGCTGCGAGCTGGAAGAGGACTGCCAGTCTGTTAATATTAGCACCAGCAAACAGGATGTTAACATTACAGATCTAGGTTAAGAATCTGGGATGGGTCTCATCAGAAAATTGAGCTATACAAACACTTAAAGCCATTCTACAGAATTTATGAGCTTTAAGATGTTTATAACTTTCAGAGCTGTGGACATTAAGTACTCACACTACATAGATAATGAACAAAAGTTATCTGTAGGAAAAAAAGGACAGTGTAGAAATATTTATACAAGGAAAGCAAATTCAGAATGAAGTAATATTTACAGGGGTTAAAAATCATTTGTCTTTAACCATAATAAGGCCCCTGTGAGCTCCCAGAACCTTGGCTTTCTTCTCCTTCCATTCTTGCTCGTGTTTCTTCCGTTGCTCTTCCCTGGTCTGGATAGGAGGTTGTTTGTAAGTTTTCTTATGGAAACTTACTCTGCTCACATGTTCATTCAGAGAATTATTTTCTTTAGATTGCCCCCATGGTTTCAACTTTCCTTTATGGGGCTCATAGTTCAGGGGACGAGACAAACTTGCTTTGAGGTCAAATACTGGTTTCTTATTGGAGACAAGAGTCTGCATTCCCACAGTTGTCAACTTGAATGGAGTAATAACAGTAGCAGCAGACTTCCCCTTTGTGGTCTTTAACGTGGGTGTCCTGAAAACAGTCTGGCCTTTTGCCATGTTCTCAGCCATGGTGACATGTGGAGACTTTCTGGCTGGAGTCTTGGTCAGTGAACGCTTATGCTCATTATCTTTAGTTGCAGCTGAAAATCTGACGTTCATTTTCGTCCCTGAGAGAACAGAATGCTTAGCTGACCCTTTTAGACTCATAGCGCTCCTCCTGGCAGGGCCTTGGGCCTGGCCTTGTGAGCGCTGCTGGCTGGCGGGAGTGCAAGCTGTGGAGAGGCTTCCTGGAGGCTTGGGTGTCATTACCCCTTGCTCACTGCTGGACTGCTTCTTCATTTCATGAGAGGAGTGGTGTTTCTTTCTTCTCTTAATATATTCATCA
>NW_004524921.1:105909-106683 GCF_000260255.1 Octodon degus
TTTCATCCTGATTCTTATTTTCTTTTTGTGCTTCCTGTTTAAGGTGGGTTTTCAAAGCCTTTAAGAGCTTGTTTGCCCTCAAGTTAGCCTGGAGGCCCAAACTCTTGGCCAAGTTCTGTAGGTCGCTGTATTTCAAGGAGCCTAGCTCCTCCGCAGTGAGGACGGTTGCCATGTTCCAGCACTCCAGACCACACACAGGGGACTGGCGAGATCAGGATTTGTGATTCAAAGAAAGAACTGAAGAATTTAGGGGTAGGTTGAAATGGACCCCCAGGTTGCTGGAACCCAGTCTCTTTTTGTGAATCTGTTTCTCATTCAGGGCCACAGATGCCCACATTACACCCAATTCAGTACAATTTTATGTGAAAATCCACTTTTGCAACTTTGAGAGGAGTTTGAAAGTGAGTCATCAGGTGACTCAGGTATTGTTGATGATTTAGAGGACAGAATGAAGAGCTCAATTCAAGTGAGAAAGAAAACAGTAATGTGAATAAATATTTGACTGGTTAAAAACCCATTCAAGCCTGCTATCCCCCTACTGGGAATTTTCCTGGAGGAACTGAAAGCATCATATCATAGTGATATATGTGTATCTATGTTTATAGCAGCACAATTCATGATAGCTAGATCTTGGAAACAACCAAGATGCCAGTCACATGTGGAATGGTTAAAAAAGATGTGGTACTTTTATATAATGGAGTACTACTTAGCTATAAAGAATGATAAACTTGAAGCCTTCATATTTAAGTGGATGCCCCTTGAAGATATACTTAT
>NW_004524921.1:117799-125174 GCF_000260255.1 Octodon degus
TCATTTTTTTTTACTTATGAAAATAATAAGCTATCACCAACCTGTATAGGTTTCATCACTAAATTAGCAGAAACCAGCTCAGCACAAACTCTCCCGAGATAAACACTGGTGGCTCAGTCAGGAGGAAAAAGATTAAAAAGCCCCAACCCCTCCTCAAAACAAAACTCCCTTTAAAGGAGAAGGCGCTACATGAGGGTAACCAGCCAATACTGTGTCACAGGTCACTGCATGTGAAGGGGAGAGAAACGGGGTGGCGGGGGGGAGTGGCCAGAGGAGTGAACTCTGCCCATGGCTTCCAGGTCCTTGTGGCCAGATGCCTATGGAGGGCAGGGCTGCTCCAGTCCTGGGGCTGAAGAGGGCTAGTGCAAGTAGTCGTCAACTCTGGCAAAAGAGCAAGATCCCAGGCCTGCTCGGGCCATAAGCTGTAGACATTCAGATGCCTGGCCCAAGGCGAGCATCAGAGGGGGCTGCTTTGGCAGGTTCTGGGACTCTAAAATGGTGCTGTTGAGAGTAGCACACACAGGTTTCCTCTGGATGGGGTCAAGCTGCTGGCCAACTGGGCAGTTCCAGGGGTCTGAGTATGCTAGTAGGCTGAAGGCATCCTGCAGCATCTCCATGTGGGCCAAATTCTTGCCATACTCACGGCCCAGTTGCACACTTAGTGCCTGCAACTCACGGCCAAACAGGATAATCCTTTCTGTGGCAGCCTGGTTGCCCCCACAGAGCTGCCGCCGTGGATGCCCATCATCTATGCTTGATTCATCTGTCTGCAGGTCCTCATGCTTGTAGGCACCATCGACAATGCGGGTGGTCATGCTTTCCAGAACACCATTAGGGTAATGCTCTGCCTCCATCTCCATCTCACTGTCGCTGGTCTCCTGGTTACTTGTACTGATGTGGGGCTGGGACTTGGTGGAGTCTGTTGAGTTGGACTCAGAGTAATTGACGGAGGATGGGGAGGAAGAGGACGAGGAGGACGAGGACGAGGAGGAGGAGCTAGGTGCGGGATATTTACTGTGGTTCTGTTTGCTCTTGGTGGACGCAATGCCATTGCTGCAGCTGGGACTGTCTGCTCCTGTGTTGTGCATGTGGGAACTACTAGGGCCATGCTGGGGGCTGAGGCTGAGGGAGCCAGGGTAGCTGTCCTGGGACTTGGGGCTTCGGGAGCTCAAGCTGCGGACCTCACTGTCAGTGCCATTCACCATCTCCACAAATTGTCGGCACTTAAGCATGAAGAGGAGGTTGGGGTTGTGTTCCAGCAGCCCAGGGTAGAAGCGCTGTGTGGTCTCAATGGCCTTGCCCACTCGGCCCTCTAGTACCAGCTTCTGAATCTTTTGTCTGTTCTTTATGGACGTCTGTTCTTCCTGAATCGGGGTTTCAGTCATTCGGGCAAAAGCAGTGGCTGTGGCACAATACTCATGATGCACCAGGTAAGATGAAACCATGTTCTGCAGCACTGCCTGCCACTCGCCAAGCCGGGCGCTGATGGGAAAGCCATGGACAGTGCCCTGGACGTTGGCACGCCACTCTTGCATGTAGTCCTCAATGTCGAACAGGAAGGGCTGCTGCCCAAAGTTGGCGTCCACAATCTCCCCAGGTGTCTGCAGGCCTATGGTGGGGTAGAGGTTGGCCGGGAGGTCTGTGAAGGCAATACCAAGGCTGTGGCCATTCTTTGTGTAGAAACAGGTGCCATTGGTGAGGTTAACACAGCAGCCAATCACATCTCCTGTGGTGAATGTAGGACCATAGGGCTGGCCCGTCCCAGAGGAGCAGAAGGAATGTCCATCATCACCATGGTAACCATAGGAATGTTTGTCCCAACCAGGAAGTCTGTTCAGGTTGACACCTTGGGCTGAGAGTCCTATTCCCATGTACCCATCTCTTCCTTTGCTAACAATCTTCACTTCAAAGTAATAAATACCACAGGCAGCAGGTATGGGGTGAGTGGCACGTACTGAGGCTGCATCTTTGTGATTTTTGCCATGACCTTTGTAGTGGACGCGGAGGTTGCCCTGGGAGAGGCCGATGTAGTTGTACTTGTCCTTGGGGCTCCAGGAATGTGGCAGCGGTGTCTCGTGCTGGTTGACTGCGGGGTACAGGTGTTGCAAACGCTGGCTCAGCTCCTGCTCCCCGGGAGACGGCAACCCGCCCCCAGAGCCCCCGCCAGAGGAGTCCCCAGCCTGAGGGATCCCAGCTCCCGGGTCTGCCGTCACTGCCGCCATCTTGGAGGGAGCTGCTATTGTGTCCTCCCATGGGGACTTATGATGGAGATATCTTTCTGTGCCTAAATAGCCTCAGCGATGACAGGAAGCTTACTTCCCCCTGAGAACACTTTCTGAATCTTACTCCTAGAAAGTACTTTATTCTTGTCAGCTCACGGCCTTCTCCCTGCGGCTCCTTTGTGAAAGGGCCTAGGAAGGCACTCCAACCTGTCTCTTGAGGGATCTATACACTCCCTTTTCTGTGAGCTCCACACCTCTCAGGTCTGAAGGCAGGAGCACAGCTGTTGCTATGACTGGCTGCCCATTCTCTATTCACTTGTTTTCTTTCTTTCTTTTTTTTTTTTTTTTGTACTGGGAATTGAACTCAGGACCTTGTGCTTGCCAGACAGGTGCTTGTGCCACTGAGCTATATTCCTGTTCCCTTGGGCCTCTCCAGTCATCAGAAAATGAGGGTTATGGCTGGCCCACACCTCTGAGAGCTGGGACAATCAGACCTCTAGTGCTAAGATTAAGGTGTGTTAGCTGCCGCAAACTAAAACAGGGGCCAGGCTGGGG
Organism: Octodon degus; assembly: GCF_000260255.1. Classification (NCBI taxonomy): domain Eukaryota; kingdom Metazoa; phylum Chordata; class Mammalia; order Rodentia; family Octodontidae; genus Octodon; species Octodon degus. The sequence goes on from NW_004524921.1 coordinate 120,577, forward strand.
CTTGGTGCAACCTCATGCCCAGTGTCCATTACTTTTCCACTTGAAACCAGAACCCTTTTTCAGTTGTCCCTGAGTTTTTCCTTCAATGACCTGGGTGGTTTTTATTTATTTATTTAGTCTTTTTGAGACAGGGTGTTACTAGGCAGCTCAGTCTGGCCTTGAGCTCACTGTGCAGCCCAGGTTGGTTGGAACTCGCAATGATCCTCCTGCCTCAGCCTCCGAAATGTTGGGATTACAGGTGTGAGCCACCACACCTGGCAACCTAGGTTTTTTTTTTTTGCACAACCTGGGATTGAACTCAGGCCCTTGCGCTTGCCAGGGAAGCACTCATTCCACTGAGCCATTTCCCCGGCCCCTACCTGGGTGGTTTTAAAGCATTAGCAATTTCAATATCTGTAATCTTAGCCTTACTTCTCTCTCTCCTCCATGTCCCAATGGTAGAATGCAGAAAAGGCAGTGTCCAGTAGTTGGCTTTTGCGTGTCTCAGGTCCTGTCTGAGTTGCTTTTCTCTCATTGCTGAGACAAAATGCCCAATGACCACAATTAAGGAAAGATTTATTTAGCACACAGTTTGTGGATGTTTCAGTCCATAATCAGCTGGCTCCAAGGCAGGGAGGCATGGCACAGGGGCAACAGTTCAAGGTGGCAGAAGATGCAAAAGCAACAAGAACAACAGGGGAAAAGCAAGCCTTTTTTCCTCCCTTATATTGTAAGCAGGCTACGTACCCTAAGGTGGGTGTAGTGCTCACACCATCTCTGTTCCCTCCTCTTGCACAGACTTAGATGTTTGCAAAGTGAGGACCCTGGCTTCCTGCTGAGTTACTTAGTGAAGGCTTTAAGCTTCTCTAGGGCTTGGGAGATAGCTCAGCGGAGTAAGTGCTTGCCTGGCAAGTGCAAGGTCCTGAGTTCTATCCCTAGTACCACCAAAAAAAAAAGAGTTTCTCAAGTTGACACAATGTATCAATCACTAGAGGCCCTGATCTTCTGGTTCCCGGTGCTTGGTCACTGGGGTTTACAGTGCAGTTAAGGCCAACTGCAAGAACCACACCATGCACAACCAGTCCCGAAAATGGCACAGAAATGGCATCAAGATCCCTCGGTCACAAAGATACGAATCTCTGAAAGGGGTAGATTCCTAGCTCCTTAGGAACATGCATTTTGCCAAGAAGCACAGCAAAAAAGGATTCAAGAAGATGCAGGCAATGCCAAGGCCATGAGTGCATGCGCTGAGGCTATCAAGGCCCTCCTTAAGCCCAAGAAAATTGAGCCCAAGATCGTTCCGAAGGGAGTAAACTGCAGGCTCACTCAACTTGCTTATATTGCCCACCCCAAGCTTGGGAAGCATATCCGTGCCCGCATTGCCAAGAGTCGCAGGCCCAGGCTCCAGCCCAGGGCCAGGCTCCAGCTTGTGCTCTAGCCCAGGCCGAGGCTCCAGCCTCTGCTCCAGCCAAGGCTGAGGCTCCAGCTTCTGCTCTAGCCAAGGCCCAGGCTCCAGCTTCTGCTCTAGCCAAGGTCAAGGCTCCAACTTCTGCTCAAGCCCAGGCTCCCAAAGGTGCCCAGATCTCAATGAAGGCTCCACAGTAAAAGCCTCTTATCTGGGGCTGGTGAGATGGCTCAGTGGTCTAAAGCACCTACTTAGAACAAGCTTAGCAAAGCACAGGGACCGCGGTTCAATCCCCCAGCACCACATGCCAGCCAGCCGTGCCCCCAGGTGGGCTGAGCTGGACACACACACACACACACACACACACACACACACAAATAAATAAATTTAAAAAGAAAGCCTCTTATCTGCTGATGTCAAAACAGAAGGACTGGTGTGACCCTTGGGGTGCCATCTGTGGGGGGCTGGTGTCCTCCTTTGCTCTTTGTACAAATAAACCTGAGGCAGGAAGAAAGCAAAACAAACAAACAAAAAACAAAAACTAGAGGCCCCTAGCGCCTCATTCTGGAGCTGATTGACAGATGAAATATCCCATTATTGCCTCTCCCACCCTAGAAGATGGATCTACATCAGAAGACCTGCTATTCAGAAGACCTTTGCTAATCAGATGACCTCTGCTAATCAGTTATGACTTGAAGCTGGATTTTTCTCTGTGCCCTGTAAAATCTCATTCATTTTATCATAATTTGTGGCTTTTTTTTTTTTTTTTTTTTTGCAGAACCGGGGATTGAACTTAGGCCGTTGCGCTTGCCAGGCAAGCACTTATTCTACTAAGCCATCTCCCCGGTGGACTTTTTAATGTATCTTTTCATCCCCATGCTAAAAGCAGTTAGCATACTAGATATCATTTTTAGTTCGTGCTGAGTATCGTATCGCTATTTACCTTTGTCGAAGGGGGAATAACTATTCTAGGATAGTTTTCTTCCTTTTCAGGGCATATTACTCACTTGCATAATTTTTTAACCTCTTGTAGGCTCCTTTGTCTTTTGTCTGAGTTACAGCAAGTGGCCAAGATATACTGGACATTTTGCCATGTGAAGTCAAAAGCAAGGACCAAAGTTTGAAACACATCTGTGAACTTCCTACAATCTGCTATTTGGCCTAATCATTTCTTGAACTATTGGACATCTGCAACTGAAAAAGGAGCATGTTCAAGTATCTTGTTCTATCCTTGGCACTTCTCCTAGGAGCAAGACAAAATGTCATTCAGAGTAGTAGGGAGGACCATTTAGGTTTGATCTGTGGAGGAAAACCATCTGTGTGTACCCAGTGGGACTTGGCAGCTTAATGATACTGCTGAGGGTGTTGTGGAACGCTGGAGTCCTCTGGGCACTAGAAGCTAATGGAGTCCCCTGGTTGCTTGGATGAGATGGACATGATTTTCCATTCTGGTGATTAGAGGGGTCAGATTGAAGTGGCCTCCCAGTGTGGTTATCCTCATTTAATAGATGAGAAAGCCCAAGTATGCCTTGAACAACAAATGTGAGTCTCAGAGAGCAGTCATTCAGGGTATGTTTGTCTTCCTCAGAACCTGTACTAAGTATCATAGTTCTTTTATTTTCTTTTTTTGGCAGAACCAGGGATTGAACTCAGGCCCTTGCACTTGCCAGGGAAGCGCTTATTCTACAAGCCATCTCCCCGGCCCCAGTACCATAGTTCTTGAATATTCCCTTTGGTTATAAAAACCCAAAAAAGGCCAGCGAGATACCTCTGTGGACTAAGCACCTGCTTAGGCAAGCACAGGGACCAGGGTTTCATCCCCTGTACCACATGCCTCGCCAGCCCCACCCCTGGGCCTGCTGAGCTGGTGACCGAGTGTGGGGGTGGTGGGGCATGCCTGTCTGTAATCTCAGCACTGGGGAGGCTGAAAACAGAAGGATCACTATGAATCTGAGCTGTGTAGTGAGACCCTGTATGAAAAGCAAAAAATACATAAAAAGCCTCCCCCAAAATTATAAAAGCCCCAACATAAGACATTTCACTCCACCTGTAACTGTATGATAGTCTCATAGTCTAGAACCATCCTATGTCCATCTTTTGTCACATCCCAGTTTGCATTAAACACACACTATATTTAAATAGTAGAAAAGCTGTTCCTGTCTCAAATTGTGAGGATTAAATGTGTCACATTCATAAAGGAATGGTGAAGTACATGAAATCTGCATGGGGATATGATTTAATAGATTTCCCATCTGTTGGTTTTAAAACCATAGAGAGAAAGAGACGACTATGCCTTTCCTCCTTATGGTGCTATTTTATGCAGAAGGAGGATACCCAGTGTCCACAAGATGCCCCTTGTGAGACTTTTTTTTCTTTTTCTTTTTTGCCTTTTTGAGACAGGGTTTTGCTGTGCAGTTTACACTGGTCTTGAGCTCACTTTGAAGCCCAGGCTGGTTGTGAGCTTGAAAAGATCTTTCTGCCTCAGTCTCCTGAGTGCTGGGATTATGGGCATGTAATTATGGGGATTACACCATGCCTGGCTTCCTTTGTGAGATGTTTACACAGCCTAGAATGGATATCTCTGTCCTGAACCTTAGAGACTGATGCTGGCATCACTGACCACACTAGAAAACCTTTGTCTCTAATGAGGGCCCATTAACTCTTTAGGGACAAGAGGGCAGGGCCAACTGTTGGCCTTGTTTCATCCAAACCCCTGTGAGGTAATGGAGGAACTTTTCCAAGGTAAGTTCTTTCAAACAACTCATTGGGCTCAATGAAGGCCTGAGTTGTATTTACTCTAAGCCTCTTGATAGTTTGTTTAGCTGGTATTTCATGACTCTTGATAGTTCTGCTTTAACCACAATGAGGCCCTGTCAGACCTGTCTTGCATTTACTCTCACAGAAAGAGTACTAAGAGCTGGGATGGTCTTTTTCTTACACTCATAGTTACTTTAAATAGCTTTTCTGCTCAAGGATCAGGCATTGGTGTTTAGCTTTATCTGCATTTAAAGAGGCAAAACATTGGGCCAGCAAGATAGCTCAGTGGACTAGGTGCTTGCTTAGGCAAGCACAGGGACTGGGGTTCGATCCCCAGTACTGCATGCTGTGCCAGCCCCACCTCAAGGTAATCGAGTCTGGGCATGGTGGCACATGCCTGTAATCCCAGTGCTGGGGAGGCTGAAAACAAGAGGATCACTACAAGTCTGATCTACAT
>NW_004524921.1:125411-129030 GCF_000260255.1 Octodon degus
ACTGAGCCATCTCCCCGGCCCCTAAAAATAATAAATAAATAAAGAGGGAAACACTGGGTAGCCAGGAGGTGATGGCCTCAGGTAAGCTTTTGAACCAGAGAGCAGTGTAGCTTGTGCTTGATTTTGGCCAAAGACCTTGGATGTTTTAGTTATTTTTAATCAGATTTAAGGCTTTTGGGAATTAATTAATTAATTGATTTTGCAGTACTGGGGATGGAACTTGGGGCCTTGTGCTTCCCAGGCAGGCTTATGTCGCTGAGCTATTTCCCCAGCCTGTTTTGGGCATTTATGTGTGGGTGTGCTTTTCCTTTCATTCCCATTTCTACTCGGGGAGCTAGGTAAGACAGAAACAGCCATCTAGCAATGAACCTGGCCCCAGGTGTTGTCTAGTGAGCCCTCATCCACAACACTGCAGGCACCCCCATTTACCTAGGCTGCAACTCTGGTCCTCTAGATGTGGCAATGGCTGCCTGATTTCTTAAAGGTATAGTGCACTTTTTAGTTTTTGTGTGGGGAAGAAAGGAAAAGTTTCTCACTGTTCCTTTAATAAGCCTTTATACTATTTAAAATTAGCTTGTAAGGCCAAGTATTCAAAAACATAAGGAGAAAAGAGATGTTTTTGCCTGGTAATGCACTTCCAGGTAAAAGCATAGTTATGTAAAGAGAGAAGATGGTGGCTGGCCCCATGGCAAGCAAGGTGGCAGCACTCCTGACCAAAACACAGATGGAAGGATGGGGAGATAGCTCAGTAGAATAAGCGCTTGCCTGGCAAGCACAAGGGCCTGAGTTTGATCCCCGGTTCTGCAAAAAAACAAAAACAAAACACAGACGGAGAAAAAACTACTTACAAACTGGGGTATAGTGAGAGCAGGCTAATTTATAAAAATACACAGCAAACAAATGTGTGCACAACAAGGCACTCCCAAGTACTATAAAGAAAGACAAAAGCCTACATTCCTTTCCTCCTACAGCCAGAAAAGCAGCAAATATTCTCCTGCATTCCCAACCTGTGTGTGAGAGTGAGGAAGAGGAGGAGAAAAGAAACTATATGACTTTTTTTTTTTTTTGCATTTTAGGGAAGGGTCTACAGGGTGTTCTGGTCTCACTACTAGATCAGACTCGTAGTGATGCACCTGTTTACAGCCTCCCAAGAGCTGGGATTATAGCGTGCGCACCACCAAGCCTTATGACATTTTAAAAAGAAACAAAAAGTACATCCCATGTATCTTCCCTGGTCTCCTGGTACCTGAGCTTTTACTCTTGTGGCTGGTCAGGACAAAAATGTCCTTTTTTTCTGCTAGCCACACCAACATGTTATCTCCTTAATGGCAACACCACAAATGTTATTGGGTAATTTCTTTAGAAATGGCTCATCAATCAATGGTATTCCAGATCCTTCTTGCCTTGAGCAAAGAATTGGACAAGGCAAACCAAAAAAGATGCCAAAAGTTATTCAAAAAGCACAGGGTGAATGAATATGGAAGAAACCAGCTTTTTAGAGTGACTTGGGCTGAACAAAGAGAAAAAGAGGAAAGCCAAAATCAAAGTTCATGGCTTAAGGGGCTGGAGAGATAACTCAGTAGAATAAGCACTTGCCTGGCAAGAGCATGGTCCTGAGTTCAATCCCGGGTACCGCAAAAAAAAAAAGGAAAAAAAAGAAAGAAGTTCATGCTGTGTCTGAGAAACATGGCTCAGGCTGTCTTGGGCACACACAATGACACACTTGCTTTTCTTCTATGTTTTTGTTCTTATGTCCTTGAGTTACAAATAACTGCAGCTGTCTTGGTTGCTGTTTTCCTAAGGCTCTCTTATGCTGAATATTCAGCACTTCTGTGTCCTCATTGACTGAAGCAAATCTCATCCCTGAGTGATCTTTCTCATTCTCTGCTCAGCCACTGTCACACATTGTGACACAAGAGTAAGGTTAAGCTTTATAAATTTGATCTGGCATATTTCTCACTGAAGTCAAGCAAAGACGATCAGATAACAAAACTAAACTGAGTTACCTGGCATAGATAAGGCTGTAAGTTTCATGCCCAGCACCAAAAACAAAACAAAACAAACAAAACAAAAAACAAAAAAACCCCCCAAAACCCCCCAAAAAACAATCAATCACTCCTAAGCAACAAAGAACTCCCCCAAAGCAAAGCAAAGTAAAACGAAGTCAAAAAGATTTTAAAAGATCTTAAAATTGGATGATGCAAGCCTTGAAAGTATGTCCACTGAAGTTCAAGAGCAAGGCCTAGCTGAGAAGAAGCCTAACTAAAGTTTGTTCAAGGAGAGTATCTTGTTCATTTCTCTTTTTGTTAATAGAAAGAAAGAATACTTTTTTTTTTTTTTTTTTTTTTTTTTTTTTTTGCGGATGCAGGGATGGAACTCAGGCCCAGGCGCTTGCCAGTGAGGTGCTTATTCCATTGAGCCATCTCCCCTGCTCCAACTTTTGTTTCTTTGACCATTATAAATTTAATTCTCATTTGAATTTAATTCTCATTCTTTTTTGTTCAGTAAGGGCCTGCTGAACCATCTAATGAGACTTGGAAGTAGCAGATATTTAGATAGTGTAAATTAATGGAACTTCATTTGAGAAAAACAGAAGAAAACAAGCATTAGCAGTTGGAGCAGGGGCCAGCAAGATAGCTCAGCGGACTAAAGAGCCTGTTTAGGTAACCTTAGGTAAGCCCAGGGACTGAGGTTCAATCCCTAGCACCATGCCCCGCCTCCAGGGTGGGTTGAGCTGGTCACAGAGTCCAGGTGTAGTGGCACATACCTGTAATCCTAGCTCTAGGGAGGCTGAAAGAAGGAGGATAACTGAGTCTGACCTGCATAGTGAGACCCTGCAACAAGCAAATACGGGAAAACAACAACAACAGCAAACACACAGTTGGAGCCCACTATTCAGTTTCTAAGTACAGAGAGCAGCTAATTGAGAGCATTTACAGGTGTTATTCTCAAAACATCCTTATCGGGGGCCAGGGAGATGGCTCAGTGGAATAACCGCTTCCCTGGCAAGCGCAGGGGCCTGAGTTCAATACCCGGTTCCACCAAATTAAAAAAAAAAACAAAACCAAAAAACAAAAAACATCCTTATCAGGGGGCAAAGGTGCATGCCTGCAATCACAGAACTAAGGAGGCTGAGGCAGGAGGATTACTGCTAAGTTCCAGGGCAAGCTGCCTACACAGTAAGTTCAAGGCTAGCCTGAACAACATAGAGACTCTGTCTCAAAACAAACAAACAAACAAACAAACAAACAAACAAACAAACACCAAAAGAAACCCACTTCAGATGGAGGAATGAGAATAAAAATGGCAATTCAATGTTTTCCTGGTTTGCACTTTGAGTTTCTTGTTGACAAAATAGGCATTATTGTCACAATATTAGTGGTTTCTTGGATCAAAGCAATAACACATCTATTTTCAGCTTGTAGAGCTTCTTCTTTTATTTTTTAAAAATTTTATTTATTTATTTATGTGTGTGTGTGTGTCCAGCTCAGCCCACGGGGGGGGGGCTGGCTGGCATGTGGTGCTGGGGGATTGAACCCCAGTCCCTGTGCTTTGCTTAGCTTAGGTTGTTCTAAGTAGGTGCTTTAGACCACTGAGCCATCTCACCAGCCCATGTAGA
>NW_004524921.1:130115-130959 GCF_000260255.1 Octodon degus
TTCATCAAGTATTGATATGTTGAACTTTAAGTCCCTACAGAATATGATGAAAAAACATTTAAAAATTAGAATATATTTTTTAAAAGAGGCATAAATAATTATATACTCCTTTTCTAAAGAATTATATACTTCTTATGTTTACACATAAGTCCAAAAATCTAACCATATACAACCTTGAAGCAGGACTGTCCCACAATATTCCATTTCCTGTCTCTTGCCTTCATTCATCACTCCCTTCTTTTTGAACAATCATCTACCTGAGAGACAGCGGCAACTGGCATGTCATGACAAGCAGCCCTTATTCAGAAGACTAGAATAACTAGCATTCCAAACATGAAACTACTATTACAGATTACCAACTTCAGTGCAGTTGCTTAGTTCACAGATATCAGTATATATAGTTAGTCATGGTGAGAGTCTTTCCAATTAACTGCTAGATTCAAAAATCTTCTGGAGATTCTAAGGATCATTGCCTTGCCCATTTTCTACATATAACTATGGCTTGACATTGTCATGTTTCCGAGCTCTTCTTTCCATCTCTTGATTAGTTAGTCCCTGAGATCCTGCTTTCCTTTTACTTGTATTATACCTTTCTATTTGTATTTCTTCTTTTGAGCTCTTATACTAGGGAAACTATATGATATTTACATGTGTGTGTCTGGTTTATTTCACTTATGAGTATATCTTCAAGTGGCATCCACTTCAATATAAAGGCTTGCAGTTTATCATTCTTAATAACTGAATAATACTCCATTGTGTAAAAATACCACATTTTCTCAACCATTCCTCAGGTGATGGGCATCTTGGTTGTTTCCAAGATTTGGCTATCACAAATTGTGCTGCT
>NW_004524921.1:159912-162860 GCF_000260255.1 Octodon degus
CCTCAAAACTGGGGATTGAACTCTAGCCCTTGCACTTTCCAGACAAGTGCTTATTCTATTGAGTCATTTCCCCAGCCCCAGTGTACCATGTTTAATCTCAGTCTCGGACAAAGTCTCTGCACAAGCAATATTCAGACAAACTTTGGGCCAAAAACAAATCATAACACAAATCGTCCAGAGCCCAACAACCAGTGTTTCTTCTTTCCAGGAGAAACCTCCCAGCCTGCTCTTTACAGACAGGCTTTGGGGACTTGTGTGTTAGCTCAGTTATTGAAAGCACCTGCTTGGGCAAACTCAGTCAAGGTGCAGGGGACCGTGTTCAATCCCCAGCTCCACAGGCTGCTCCAGACCCACCATTAAGGCAGCATGAGCTATCAAACAAACAAACAAACAACCAAAACCCTTCTACAGGCAGGTTTTTATGAGCCTTCCAGTGTTCTGAGCTCTGACCAGAATCTCCCGAGCAGAACAGCCAAATCTGTTCCAGCTCTTTGCAAGTAGAGGACCTCTTCCAACGTTTCCTATCTCTTCGCATAAGCCATTCCCAAAAACTTGTAATCCACATGGTCAGGTTTAGTCATGGGAATGACCCCACTTCTCTGGTACCAAATTCTGTCTCAGTTACTCTTCTTTCATTGCTTGGACAATTACTCAACACTCAAAATTAGGGAAAGACAGATTTATTTAGCTTACAGTTACTGGAGGTTTCAGTCCACACTTGGCTGGCTCCAAAGCAGACTGGCACATGGTAGAGAGCAAACTTTCATGGTGATAGCAAAGAGCAAGACCCCCCCCATCTTTTTCCTTTGCTTTGTGAATTTAGTTCATTTACATGGACAGTTATACCTAATATATTCTGGCTTATCTTTGCCATGTTAGTTTCCCTGCTTGGTGGTTTTTTTCTTTTTCTTTTTTTCACTTCAGATTAGTAAATTTTTTTCCTCAGGTGACCTGAAGAGCAAATAGATATTATTCTTGAATATTTGTCTGTATACAACATATTTTTGCATATATTATCACAATAAATAGAAAACTAATAAAGCTCATCCATTTTCTTTTTCTTTCTTTCTTTTTTTTTTTTTCTTTGAGGAACCGGGGATTGAACTCAGGCCCTTGTGCTCCCTGGCTCCCTCATCCATTTTCTTTTCTTTCTTTTTTCTTTTTTGCTGAACTGGGATTGAACTCAGGCCCTTGCGCTTCCCAGGCAAGAGCTTATTCTGCTGAGCCATCTCCCTGGCCTCTCTTCATCCATTTTCAATACACGTTCATCCCTTCATAATATAAGACATTTGAAACAGTTCCAATTACATTTTTTCCTCCACTAGACTGTAAAGTTGTCTAGGGTCAGAGGCCTGTTTTGGCCACCACTGACAACTCTGGCTCCTCTTCATATCCACTGCATGTAAGGGTCTCCAAATAGCCTTCTCCTATGTCCCACCTACAGGCTCAAGCCCACTGGTCTTTCCTGCAATGAGTAGATCCTTGTGGTCCACTAAACCCAAGATGGTGTGCTGGATCAGGTATCTAACTTACCACCTTTTGCTTCGTATTGTTACCGTTGCTTCTGACAACTTCTCACCACTAGTCCTGCCTATGCATCCTGTGCATCCTGATTGGGTCCTGCTGTGGTTCTGTCATTCTGTGTCTTCCTGTGCTGCTTTTCACCTTGACGCTGGCAACCATGGTGGGTGGGGCTCAGAGCTTTCTCTCATTGATTTTAAGTTGTCTCTGATTATATGGTCACCTGCACTAGCCCTGTCTTCTAATCCTGATGCTCCATCTTTATAATGGTCACATGCTGGGGATGGGGAGATAGCTCAGTGGTCTGGGTGCCTATGTGGCAAGCACAAGGACCTGGGTTTGATCCCAAGTACCACATGCTGTGCTGGTCCCACAATCCCAGGTGTGCCATGCCAGCCACTGAAACCAGGTGTGGTGGCACACACCTGCAACCCTAGTCCTGGAGAGGCTGAAACAGGAGGATCACTGTGAGTCCAAATTGCATAATGAGACCCTGTACCAAATCAATCAATCAATCAATCAATCAATCAATCAATCAAAAAGCTTAAAACAGTATAATGGTCACTTCTGTCACCCATACTTTCAACAGAATAATAATTTCCTGGGTTTGCTGTATATTTTCATGGCTTCTTATTGTTTTCTAAATAATCTTTCATGCTTTATATCATTTTGTTTAGCTCAGCTTGCTTTTAGTCAGTTTTTTACATAATCCAGGATTTTGTGTATTAAACCCATTGTCTGTTTTTATTAAGGGTCAGCCAGATAGCTCAGCAGATTAAAGTACCTGCTTAGGCAGACACAGGGACCAGGGTTCAATTCCTGTGTGCGGTGCTGGCCCTGTCCGCAGGGCACACTGAGACAGTGATTGAGAATGGGTGTGGTGATGCACCTGTAATCACAGCACTTGGGAGGCTGAAAACAGGAGGATCACTACTAGTCCAATATGTGTAGTGAGACCCTATACTAAATACATTTAAAAAAATTGTTTTTATTAGTACATATTTTTTGATATATAATTTTTTTTTTGGGGTGTGTGTGTGTGTGGTACCAGGGATTGAACTCAGGGCCTTGTGCTTTGCAGGCAGGCACTTAGACCACTGAGCTAGTTCCCTGGTCCTCTGGTATATAATTATGTTATTATAGGTTTGTGATTATATGTAATACATCTAAATTCTTTCTTTTTATTTAAAATTTTTTCTTCTTTTCTCCCTCTTCCTATTTCAGTTGCATGTCTTTTGATTTTTCTCCTCACTGATTACTCCTGGGGATTTAGGAATATTTTGGAGGAATTTTTGTTTATTTTCTCAGGATTCTCTCTCTTTCTCTCTCTCTCTCTCTCTCTCTCTCTCTCTCTCTCTCTCTGTCTCTCTCTCTGTCTGTCTCTGTCTGTCTGTCTCTCTCTGTCTGTCTCTCTCTCTCGCTCCTTT
>NW_004524921.1:162960-174532 GCF_000260255.1 Octodon degus
CCTATTTCAGTTGCATGTCTTTTGATTTTTCTCCTCACTGATTACTCCTGGGGATTTAGGAATATTTTGGAGGAATTTTTGTTTATTTTCTCAGGTCTCTCTCTCTGTCTCTCTCTCTGTCTGTCTCTGTCTGTCTCTCTCTCTCTCTCTCTGTCTCTTTCTCTGTCTCTCTCTCTCTGTCTCTCTCTGTCTGTCTCTCTCTCTCGCTCCTTTATTCTTTTTTTTTTTTTTGGAACCGGGGATTGAACTCAGGTCCTTGTGCTTGCCAGGGAAGCGCTTATTCCACTGAGCCATCTCCCCGGCCCTCTCTTTTATTCTTTTTTAGATAGCATATTGCTATACAATTTTTGCTGATCTTGAGCTCACTGTATATCCCAGGCTGTCCTTGAACTCATGGTGATCCTGCCTTAGCTTCTGGGTACTGGAGTTATAGGCATGTGCCATCACACCCCATTTATTTTTATATATGCTGGCTTCTGTTGGTCAATTAGAGGGCTAAGCCTCTGGCTGTTTTCTTTTTTTTTTTTTAAGCCTTTGTTTCCACTATGGATATTTCTTCAATTAGTGTCTGTCAGTATTGCACTCCATGGTGTTTCACTATGGACATTGGCCTGTGTTCTAAGATCCACCAATTTCCTTTAATTTGGGATTGGGGTGTGCAGTGGCCCAGCACTCATTTTTAGAAATGGGCTTCAGTGTTATTGGTCAAAATGAGAGAAAACAGATATCACTATAGACAATAAAACAATTAAGAGCAACTTCTCTGCCACAGTGGCAATAGCAACAAAATCAGGAACAATAATAGTTATACAGAAACTGAATACTGACCTACCATAAAACGCAAGAAATACTACCAGTGTACCACCCTTAACCATAGAAAATCATTCTATATAAATATAATTTCCACACAAAAATAAACCAAATATTGACATACAATAAATATAGATATCCCTTATTTAATGACCTATCTGGCAACAACTGTTTAAATACATGACAGTGGTGTTCTGTTCAGACTTATAACCCATCACTTGGACATAAGACCTGTATTTTCTTTCTTTGGGGTACACTTTTGTGCAGCTTGTTCATAGAGTCTCAATATCTTTGTTTTGTATAGTATACCTTGTTTATGTGGTACTGTAATTTTTTTTTTTAAATTTTATTTATTTGTGTGTGTGTGTGTGTGTGTGTGTGTGTGTGGCCAGCTCAGCCCACCAGGAGGCGGGGCTGGCTGGCATGTGGTGCTGGGGGATTGAACCGCGGTCCCTGTGTTTTGCTAAGCTTGTTCTAAGTAGGTGCTTTAGACCACTGAGCCATCTCACCAGCCCCTGTAATTGTTGATTATATTATAAGTACATTACAATTTTGTTCTGCTATAATTAGAGTATTTCATGTAAGAGTTATGCAAATAAAATCAAAGTCACTAAGTTGCAGTTTGAGTTCTTTGTTCTAAACATTGTAGTGTGCATACTATACACAATTTTTCATTTATCAATTAATTCATTTAAAAACATAGTTGCAGGTACATAACTCAGTTGTTAAGTGAGGAGCCTGTATCTACTAAATGCGGCAACTATACCTCAGAAAAGAATTGAATAATAAAAGCATAGAGTTTACTTAAAAATTTAACAATTAATAAACTTAATTTTTATACTAGTATATATTGAAAAGGTAGGGAACAGGAGAATGAAAAAAAGTAAAATTTGAAAAATAAACAATTGAGGAGATTAGAAATTTGAGATTGAAAGTCTTCTTAGGAAGTGAAGGAAAATGACTAGAATTAGAGAGCAGTAATACCAAAATACACACAAGAAGAAAAGAAAAAAGAAAAAAAGAGAGAGTGATAGAAAGAAAAAAAAGACAAAAAAGTGGAAGCTCAGGGGCTGGGGTTCAATTCCGAAGTGCTGTGTTAGCCCCACCCCTGGGGAGCACTGAGAGGGCTATTGAGACTGGGCATGGTGGCGCGCCTGCAATCTCAGCGCTTGGGAGGCTGAAAACAGGGGAGTCACTGAGTCTGATCTACATAGTGAGACCCTGTAGACCCTGTAGATCCTGTACTAAATTGAAAAAAAAATGAGAGTTGGATGTGGTGATGTATGCCTGCCATCCTAGCACTTGGGAGACTGAGGAAGGATTGCCACGACTTTGGAGTCATCCTGGACTACATAGTGAGCTGAAGACCTGCCTGAGCTACATATTGAGACCTTGCCTCAAAAAAATAAAGAAGAAAATATTAAAAGGAAGAGAGAGAGAGAGAGAGAGAGAGAGAGAGAGAGAGAGAGAGAGAGAGAAAACCCAAAAAATACAGAAGAAAACAAATGAGTCCATATAACTTTCCTCTGTTTTTGAATGTGTGCTTTCTTTCCAGGGTCTCAATTATTGGTATTTACCAGATATAGGTGAGGGATAATGAGTCACTGCTAAGACCTTTTTTTTTTTTTTTCATATTCATGGTTTTATTTGTGAGTGTTCAATCCTGCCATACCTTTCCTACTCAGCATGGTTGGTACAAGGTGTCTGCCCTAAGGCTATAGTCATGTTTTCAGCTTCCACTTTCTGTGTCTCTCTGAGCAACCCAAGCATAGCCTTCTTCAGCTAGGTTTACAGCCTGTGGGCTTATGTGGCCTCCTCCCACACCACTGCTTCTTCTGTCTGTATGCCTTGGCCTTTGGCATTCATTGACTCCCAGGCACATCATTGCTTGTGCTGGTACATGGGAAAAACAAATGATTTATTTAATTATATGCTGGATGTAGGTAGTGAGGTGGGTGTTTAAGCAAATTGTTGAATTTAATACTAGCATTTTCATATCTAGTCTCCTCTGAAATCCATACAAAATTGGTCTGACTTCTCAACTTGTAAGGCAGGGTTTCTGTGTTCTTCTTAGTTTGAGCTTAAACCTCTTGGGTAGTGTGTCTATATCTAGCCTGCATTGTGTTCACATCTGTGTCTTGTATCCACCCCTCAACCCACTCATTGTGGCAGGATGAGAGCAGAAACCCAGATTGGTCTTTTCAAGTCTCAGAATGGCTCAGTGTTTAGCTGAGTGGTACAATACTTGCCTGGCATATACAGGACCTGGGTTCAATTCTCAGCATTTCAGTCAATCAGAGAATCAATCAATGCCTCTCAAGGATAGAAAGCCTAGCTAAAGTCTTGTCATCAGACGTTCTTTGTAATACCTAGAGATTTGGCTAAGCCTTTCTTTTCTTGAGGACTCTGAAATACTATGAATGTTCTACTCTTAAGTCTAAGAACTTTGTAAGCTAGGTACCACACCTTTTTCGAGGTTTTTTTTTTTTCAGGAATTTGCTTCATATGTTCAACCTTAGTTTTTGAAAAACTGATCACTCTGGATTCTATGAGCATTATTCTCATGTATCAATGTCAATAAAAGCTTTGGCAATATCATTAATGTTTCTAATTATATCCTGTTACAAGTAGAGATTCTTATTGGGATTATGTAAATGACTACATTGCTATGAAAAAAACCTCACTAAGAGATTTTGAATTTTGGAGTGATTAGATAAAGAGAAAAAAAGAATTGTTCCTTTTTTTCTTTTTTTGGCAGATCTGGGGATTGAACTCGGGCACTTGCACTTGCAAGGCAAGTGCTTATTCTACTGAGCTATCTCCCTGGCCCTAAAAGAATTATTCCTGAGGGCATATTTTACTGAACTCCTATAAGTTGTACATAGCTTAAGTGAAAAGAGAAAATATTTTCCTTCAATCAGAAAAAGAAGATATTAATAAGCTAATAATGTTTCAAAATTTCACTAAAAATTATAAGCAGACTATTTCAGTGGTAGAGCACATGCTTTGCATGTGTGAGGTCCTGGGTTTACTCTGCCATACCAAAAGGAAAAAGATAGAATTAAATTTTATCCAGCCTCTTTGATTAACTCATTCTTACTCTACTTCATTTATTTGCTTGGTTTTGAGAAAGGCTCTCGCTAAGTAACCCAGGATAGTCTTAAACTAATTATCCTCTAATCAGTGCTGGTCCCAGTGGATGTGGGCTTCAACTTAAACCTAGTTTGGTTTCATCCTTATAGCAAAGAGACTGCTTTACTATTCCTTCCCAAATTCCATTCTTCATAGCATGTAAACAGACTCCTTTTGCTGCCTCCAAGTGGTGGGGTATAAATACAGTACTGTGCTTTGGCTCTCAATGCACAGTGCTTTGGAACCCAGTCACAGTGAAAGTTAATATCAGAGAGAATTCAATAACCTCTGATGCCAGGCAAATGCTTATGCATGCAGATTCTAGACCCACCTTGGTGCCAGGAAAGTATCTGTAGTCCTGGTGCAAGACTTTTGTGTTTGGGTTGACACCAACACTGGTTAAATGCAGCAGCCTGAGGCCACAAATGCAAAGATCAGCAACAGGCCACAGCAGAATGAGCTTTGGTCCTGCTCTCCATATTCTGGTCTAACTGGTTTTACACTTTGAGTGTGACTCAGTGCTATGAGGAAAACATTTGCTATTTGATTGTCTCATACTTCTTTCTACTCCTCCTCTTCCTCTTTTGATTGTAAAATAGAAACAAGGTGTTTTGAATGTGTTATCTCTCCAGCCATTTTTCAAAATTTTAACTTTTGAGACAGGGTCTTGCTCATTTGCCTAGACTGAGCTCAAACTTGTTATCTTCCTCTCTCAGCCTTCCAAAGTGTTGGGATTGCATGTGTATGTCCCCACACTTAGCTCCTCATCTCTTCTTTGACCACAGGCAGCATAACATGAAGAGATTTTTTTTTTCCAGAATCAGGGACTGAACTCAGGCCCTTGCGCTTGCCAGGGAAGCACTTATTCCACTGAGCCATCTCCCCAGCTCCAACATGCAGAGATTATTTACTAAGGAAGAGCAAAATAGGTGTAAGACATTGCTTTGGAGTGGATGCCTGGCTCAGCAGTCCTTCCACTTCTGAAAAAGCCTCTGGATCTTACCTAGTCCTAGGTTAAAATGGAACACATCCCTGTCTTCTGTGTATGGCTTAGGCTTTCCAGAAAGCCGTGTTGGATAGAGCAGTACACCGACATTTCACAGCAAACTTGGACTTAGGTTACCATCTAGTGGTGAAATCAGAAAAATGACAGCAGGATCAAAGAACAGCATCAGCAGCAACCTGTTTATAATCTCTGGAAGGATAGGTGCAAATATAAGCAGATGATACACACACACACACACACACACACACACACACACACACACACAGAATAAATAATTATTTAATATGAAACATCATCATAGCATTAACAAGCATTAAGAAGATTCAGGAAGCTTTCCTGGCATCATGTAAGAACCTTGGTCGACTCTGGGCAGCCTGCAGGACTCTGGTAAGTTCTGACCTTCCTTGGCCCTAGTACACAGGAGTGGAACTTCTGCTGGTGCCGGTCCAAACATTCAAGAACTTAGGAGGACTCTGAGTGGCCTGCGGGATGCAGCAGAGCTGTGATCTGTGGGTCTAGTGTGTGCAGGAGTGGAGATTTCCTGGAGCCATTTACGAACTTTAGTGGACCCTGGGCAGCCTTCAGGCCTCTGTCTGGGTGATTCCTAGGAGCTTCAAAAATTCCAAAACACAGGAGCAAAAGGCAATTTCAATCCTCCAGCCCATGCAGAACAAATTCAGAAGACAAGGACATATAAGAACTTGGAAATCACACACTTGAAATCTCTAAGATGATAGCAACTGAAGTAAAGAAACAAATCTGGGGCGAGACCCGGGCCACTGCCCGGGGAGAGGCTGGATGGCCTTCTCCGTCTGCCTGTCCGCCTTTTGCGGTGACACGTCCGCTCCGCGCCCGGTTGCTGGAGGAGGAGTGAGGACTCCCCCGCCTGTGGACGAGATCCCGAGTCGCAAGGCGGAGGCCGCAGGTGCCCAGGCTTTCTCAGGCTTTTCCTCGCTCTGCCGGCCGTGGGAGTGAGAACCACGGGCCTGTCCCCGGGTTAGGAAGACAGCTCGGCCACTGTCAGGAAATGGACGTTGGAGCCTGCACGCCTGCCCCGCGTGCCATGCGGGTTACCTGTATTTGCAACGTTTAAACCCGTTATTAAAAAAGAACTTTCTTTGAAAAGAAAAAAAGAAAAAAAAAAAAAGAAACAAGTCTGTCGGGGTATAGAAGAAATAAGAACAGAAATAATCTCTTAGGGGCTGGTGAGATGGCTCAGTGGTCTAAAGCACCTACTTAGAACAAGCTTAGCAAAGCACAGGGACCACCGTTCAATCCCCCAGCACCACATGCCAGCCAGCCCTGCCCCCTGGTGGGCTGAGCTGGCCACACACACACACACACACACACACAAATAAATAAATAAATAAATTAAAAAAAAAGAAATAATCTCTTAGGTCCAAAAAGAAATGGTAAGAATCATGAAAGAATTGTTCAGCACAGCTAAAGAAGATATGGATAAAAAAATAGAGGAGAATACAAAAATGATAGAAACACTAAATAAACAAAACAGGAAAGAATTAGAATGCATGGAACAGATTCAGACAGAAATTCAGGAAATTAAGAACTCCACTGAAAGCAGGAAAGATCTCTCGAATGAAACTGAAGATAGACTTTCAGATCTCGAAGACAGTGTTGCAGCTAATGAATGAGAAATGAAAGATCTCTTGAAACTAACAAGGACTCAGGAAATAACAATTCAGCAGCTACAAGATGGCACAAAGAAAAGTAGTATAGCTTTTACACCCTAGGCGGCCACCATAGGGGACAGTGGCAAGATGTCAACCTTCGTTTTAGCGAGGGCGGTGAGAGCGACCTCAGGAATCTTACGGCCCATGAATATTTTGGCATCTTCAGCCTATCAGAAATGTGCCGAGAATGTCTGTCTTAATTCAGTACAGTC
This sequence comes from Octodon degus, assembly GCF_000260255.1. NCBI lineage: Eukaryota > Metazoa > Chordata > Mammalia > Rodentia > Octodontidae > Octodon > Octodon degus. The sequence continues at coordinate 169,812 of NW_004524921.1, forward strand.
CACTGCACATTTTAGTCTTACTGACACACCAGTTGTTTCTTCTGCTTGACCTGTCACATCTATCAGGAACCTAACATGTGGATATACTGCAACAATCCTTAATAGAGACTCCCTTGCTTCCCAACATCCTGACAGTGCCAGTCAGAACACTAACATACTGCAGCACACAAAAAGGCAAGAGAAAGACTATGAAACCTGATATCTATCAGTTTCTTCGACTTCATTCCGGCCTTTGGCTAAGAAGTAGGTCAGGTTATAAGAAAAAATTATGGAAAAAGACAGCTACAAGAAAAAAAGTGCTTGAGGGAAACTGTGTTCTGTAATAAAACTCAGAACAAACTCTTAGATAAAATGACGACGTCCTTCTGGAAGAGGAGAAACTGGTATGTGGATGACCCATATCAGAAGTATCATGATTAAACAAACCTCAAAGTATAGATGAGAAATTTTTAAATGTTATTGACTCTGTATCTTTGTGTACATGATGTCTGCAAAAATGACTAAGTATAAAATGTAAATCTTACTAGCTGATATGTAAACATACAGTTCTAATGTTTGATTTATGAAAAAATTAACTCATTGGATTAAACATTCCCAGATTTGGTTAAGGGAAAAACAATTAATATGAAGTGGCTCAGTGGTAGAGTGCTTGCTTGCCTAGCATGCACAAAGCTATTAGTTCAATCCTCAGTACCACCAGAAAAATAAAAGAATAAAAAAATAAAAAATTTGGACCTGGAAGATAGCTTAGTAGAATAAGTGCCTGCCTGGCAAGTAAAGGGTCCTGAGTTCAATCCCCAGTACTACAAAAAAAGAGGTAATATAAGAATAATAGATGTCAATAAAGCAGCCAGAGATAGTACAAGTGACATAAGAAGACTATTTGCACAGGGGCCGGTGAGTTAGCTCAGCAGAGTCAAGCGCCTGGTTAGGCAAGTGCAGGGATCATGGTACGATCCCCAGCACCACATACCATGCCAGCCCCGCACCTCAGGGTGGGCTAAGCCATCCAGAGTCCAGGCAGGCATAGTGGCACATGCTTGTAATTCCGTTGCTGGGAAGGGTAAAAGAGGAGGATCACCACGAGACAGAGCTGTGTAGTGAGACCCTGCAACAACAAAAATACATAAAAAAGACAATTTGCAGAAGTAGTAGCAGAAAAATTTCCAAAAATGAGTAAACAACCTGACATACAGATACAGATAAACAAGGCATATAGAACACTCTGTACAGCCATAATCATAATAAATCAACACCTAGACACATAAGAATTGAGATATCAGACATAAGCAAAAGACTAGAATATTAAAAGCTGCTAGAGAGAAGAAACAGATCACCTGCAACAGAAAGCCCATCAGAATCATGGAAGATTTCTCAACACAAACCATCAAATCAAGAAGAGTCTGAAGTATATCAGATCCTGAAAGAAAATAACTTCTAACCCAGATTGATGTTCCCTGCAAAACTATCCATTAAATTCAATGGTGAAATAAGATCCTTCCTTGACAAAGAATAATTGAAGAAATTCATGACCACCAAACCAAGCCTACAGAGAATATTGACAGATATTTTAGAAAGAGACAGAAGTGATCACAGCTTCAAGAACAACAGAAATGAACCACCAAATAGAGCAAGTAACTAAAAAGAAGGAAAAATTACAGAACCCATAACAGGAAAATAGCATGACAAAGATAAGCCAATATCATATTGATTTTATCACTGTAGATTTCTTGTATAATTTCAGGTCATGGATTATAATGTCTCCTGCCTCTGTTCCCCAGGATTGCCTTTGCTATTCTAGGTCTTTTCTGATTCCAAATGAATTTTAGGCATGTTTTCTCTTGGCCCGTGAGGTATGCTGACAGTGTTTTGGTAAGGAATACATTAAAACTATATAACAATTTTGGGAGTATGGCCATTCTCACAGTGTTGGTTCTTTCTATCCAAGAGCAAGGAATATCTTTCCATTTTCTGAAATCCTCTTTGATCTCCTTTTCAGAGTATTGAATATTCAATGTATAGATGTTTTATTTCTTTTGTCACAGTAATTCTTATGTATTTTGTATTTTGGATGCTATTGTGAAAGTTGTTATTTCGCTAATTTCTCGCTTAGTGAGTTTGTTGTTTGTGTAGGGGAATGCTTTTATTGATTTTTGGGTATTCATTTTGTATCCTGTTATGCTACGGAATTTGTTTTTTTTTCCATGATTTTATTGAGAAAAAAATAGTTAGGAGAAAGTTTCAAATCAAATTGGTAGGATAGTTTCAAAAATTAACACATTGCATACTGCCTTCGTAGTGGTTATCTGTTGTACAAGATGCAGACATGATATCCTATTTACAAACGCTATTAGAACAAATTCCTCTATTCACTGAATTAAGAGAATGTAGCTATATATCTATCCTAACCATTTTGAACACAGATAAAAAAATGGTCATTCATCTCTATCCCCTTTTTTTTGTTTAGTTCCATCCTTTAATATTATAGGTGTGTGAACTCAGCAGAATATTCTACAAGAGTCCAGTAGTCCATAATAGTATTGGGTCTTCCACTTTATGGGTAATGTCAGAAGTTGTTGACCTGAGTCCCCTACAGCTCAACATAACAGCATGGCTTTACTTCTTATACTCCGTTTTTATACGTTTCTGCTGGATGGTTAAGACCAAGGTAAAGCAGGACCTATGCAACAAGAGTTGTAGCTTTTGGGTCTGATAAGGTCAGTGAAATACCCTCAGGATATATCCTGAGACCCTGTACCTCAGATTGTAGATCCTTTGTTAGTGTCAGCCATGTGCAAGAGTCATGGCCATTGCTTGGCGAATTTGTTCTCTGTGAAAGTCTGAGAGAATGTTTTCTCTCCATGTGACTTTCCTTAGGCACACTTTACATCATCGATCACTTTGTTCTTTGGCCCCATAACCTTGATCAGAAAATTTGGGACACAACTGAGTTACATGATGCTACAGTACAAGTTCTCATATGTCCTGAGTCTTAATTGACCTTGGAAGGCTAGGGCCAACATGTTGGCTTTCCTTGCAGCCCTCCTTTTTCTCTAATTTTTGGTCTGCAAACTTAGGTTGTTAACTCTCCAGAGGAGAAGCTTATTGTTATTATCATGTAACCTAGGCCATTGAGCTTAACCTCACTATTTGCCTGGATCTCAAACATCCTAGGCATAACATGGAATAGGTATTTTTCATAAAATATTGATATGTTAAACTTTAAGACCCTACAGAATATGAGAAAAAATTAAAATATATTTAAAAAATAGGAATAAAGAATTATATATGTTTACACATAAGTTCAGAAAATTAACCATAGACAACATTGTAGCAGGACAGTCCTGCAACAAGCCTTTTCCTGTCTCCTGCCTTTGTTCACCACCCCCTTCCTTTTTAAGCAATCATCTACCCGAGAGACAGCACAGCAGCAACTGGCATGGCATAACAAGCAGCACGTTTTCAGAAGACCGGAATGACAGGCACTCCAAGCATGAACCTACTATTACACATTGCCATCTTCAGTGCAGTAGCTTAGTTCACAGGTATCAGTATATATAGTTAGTCAGGGTGAGAATCCTTCCAATTAACTGCTAGATTCAAAAATCTTCTGAAGATGCTCAGGATCACTGCCTCTCCATCTTCTACATATAACTGTATGACTTGCCTCTGTCATGTATCCTAGCTCTTCTCCTTGCTCTCTTTTCATTGTCTAGACCTCAAGTTCCTGTTTTCCTTTTAATTGTATTATACCTTTCTATTTGTATTTCTTCTTTTGAGTTGTTATACTAGGGAAACTATATGATATTTACTCATGTGTGTCTGGTTTATTTCACTTATGAGTATATTTTCAAATGGCATCCACTTAAATAGAAAGGCTTCGAGTTTATCATTTATACTTGAGGAATACTACATTGTATAAAAATACCACATCTTTTTCATCCATTTCTCAGGTGATGGACATCTTGGTTGTTTCCAAGATTTGGCTATCACAAATTCCACAGCCATAAACATAGGCACATATATATCACTATGATATGATGTTTTCAGATCCTCCAGGAAAATTCCCAGGAGGGGAACAGCTGGTTAAAATGGAATTTCCAGTCCTTGTTTTCTAAGGAGTCTCCACACTGATTTCCATAATGGTTGCACCAGTCTACATTCCCACCAACAGTGAAGAAGGGTTCCTTTTTCCCCACAGCCTCTCCAACATTTGTTGTTGGGTGATTTCTTTATGATAGTCATTCTTTCTGGGGTGAGATGATATCTCAATGTTGTTTCAATTTGTATTTCAAGGATGGCTAGTGATGTGGAGCATTTTCTCATATATTTATTTGCTTCTTTAATTTCATCCTCTGAGAAGCATGTGTTCATCTCGGATGCCCATTTCAGGACTGGGTCTTTAAATCTTGGGGCCCTAATGTTTTTTAGTTCTTTATAAATTCTAGAGAGCTGACCATTGTCTGAGTACTTATTTGTCAAGACTTTTTCTAAATTTGTGGGTTGTCTTTGTTGGTAATTTCTTTTGATGTGCAAAACCTTCTCAATAAGAGGGGGTCCCAGTTGTTAATTCTTTCTAGTGTTTCCCGTGCAATGTGATTTTTTATTATTTTTTTTTATTTTTCAACAAATAATACACTGCATATATTCTTCTTAGTGGTTAATTGCTGTATAAGATGCGGACTTGTGATCCTATTTACAAACACCATTAGAACAAATCA